>NW_020825409.1:0-63681 GCF_003286085.1 Drosophila persimilis
AGCTGAGATGTATGAGCGTATGAATTCGTTAAATGTTCTGTGGCTTCGCTCCACGGTTCCTACAGTCTGGTGATGATGTGCAGTAGAAGTTATGTTTTTGATGTTTAGATTTTTACATACTTCAATATTGAATTTTAATATTCTGTTCCCATGTCCGTAATGAACGTCTTCATTGGACCGTACTTTAGAATAAAATTTTCAAAAATAGCTTTAGCTACTGTATTTGCACTTTTGTTTCTAATGGTATGGCGACAAGGTATTTTGTCAGGTCACATATTAAGGTGACTGCATATTCATTTCCTTGTTCTGATTTAGGAAGTGGACCGATCGTATCCACTATTACCCTATCAAAAGCCATGTATGGTGTTTCTGTAATAGTCAATGGAGTTATTGTGTGCTTGGTTACTTTAGCTTTTGGCATTTTGGACATTTTCGTATGTAATTGGTTATTTCTTTAGTCATACCTTTCCAAAAATAATATCTTTTGACCTTGGCCAAGGTTTTGTTATGCCTGTATGTCCTCCTTGTATGGATCATCATGTAATGTAGACAGTATGCTTCTTTTTCTTTTTCTTTTTTTTTTAATTAGGGTCACGGGTGAGTAGCGCTACTCTTATTGTTCGTAATATTTTATTGCCCATATTTTTAAAATTATCTATTGAATGTATCAAAGATATTTTCCCACGGTGCCACTTTGAGTTGGCTGATTTTTGTTTACCGGCCTGCGTTTCAAGCCTTTGGAAAAACTGACCTAAGTCAAGGGTTCCATTAGTATACAAATCGCTAACATCATATCTTGCAGTAATTTTTTTTCCATGTTTGAAAAAACATAAATTATTATTTACATGCAAGGTCCTACTTACGTACTTCGTCATTGTTGATGACTTCATATACGTTGGGGCTTTGAAGCTTTTGTTAGAGATTGCCTAGGCAATTCTATTTGTTCTTTTCCTGCGCAGGATTTCTGTCTACTCTGTTGCCTGGTAGTGACTTTCAGGACTTTATTCGTATTTTGTATGTTTTTTAGGTCTGTGATGGTTATTCTTGATGACGCATCTGCACATGATTATCTTTACCCTTTAGATACTCGACTGTAAAGTCGTATTCTTCTAATTCGAGCCGCATGCGTGTGAGTTTTGAGCTAGGATTGACCATTGAAAATAGGTATGTTAGTGGTCTGTGATCCGTTTTTACTGTAAAGTGTTTACCATAGATATATGGTCGAAAATGGTAATTGCCAATGAATTGCTGCTAATTCCTGTTCTGTAGTACTTTGTTACTTCACCTTTTGTGAATGAACGTGATGCATATGCTAATGGGAGTGGAGTCCGTTATGGTTTTGAGTAAAAACCGCTCCACATGCTTGTGTTTACTAGCAGCGGTGATTATGCAAATTCTTTCTGAAAATCTGGGTATGTAACAGAGTGGGTTTCCATAAGTTTAATCTTTTAAATATTGGAATGGATTTTGACATTCAGTTGACCACTCAAAGGGGCCATTCTTTTTAACATAATCTAGTTTATGTGCCGGGGAATAGTCGGCGAAGTTTTTAATAAACGTCTATAATAATTGCAAAATGCAATAAATCGTCTAGCGCTGTCCGCATCATGTGGGACTGGATAGTTTTTGATGACGTCATATTCTTTGTCATCTGGCAAGATTCTTATCTGTGCATTTATGACCAAGAAAGGTCACTTCATGCATAAAAAATGAACATTTTTGTGGATGTAATTTTAGGTTGTGTTTCCTTCATATCTCAAAAATACTGTTCAGTTTTTAAGCATATGTTTTCGGAACAACCCATGACTATTAGATCGTCCATATACAGGAAGGCTTGCGAAGCTTCCAAGTCCAGAGAATTGCTATAGTCATCATTCTTTGAAATGAATTCGGCGCTATTTTTAAACCAAATGGTAGTCGCGTGAAGCGATATGAGCCATTGCTCGTTGAAAAGACGTTATATTTCGCGAACTTTCTTCTAGTTCGATTTGATGAAAACCTGACATTAAGTCAAGGCATGAGAAATACTTTGCTCTACCTAGTTGATCCAAAATGTCATCAATTCTAGGTAGTGGAAATTTGTCGGCCAGGAGTTTTTTGTTTATTTGACGATAGTCAACTACTAATCGCCATTTTCTTTTGTTCTGAACCCCGGAAGGGCTTTCTTTGGGACAAGTAGAAGTGGGCTGTTGTATTCTGATACGGATGGTTCGACAATAATTGTCGTTGATTAATTTTCCTACTTGTTTTTTAATTTCCATCAACTTGGCTATGCGGACTTCGATAGTTCTTTATATATATAGGTTCGTCATCCCTCAATCTCAATTCTGTTTATAAAAATTATTTGTTGTGATTGATTCGGTTTCAAGCCCGAATACGTCACTAAAATTGGTGCATAGTTTAGTTAATTGCTTCTTGAATTGTACTGGGAAATGCTTGCTTAATTCAGCTATGACAGTTTTTTCTCGGATTTTTTGAGTTGTTTGAATTACCTTGTAATTCGAAAGTGGTTCATATTGTATGCTATTTATATGTACTAATTGGTTGGTACTGGTTGTATTCAGCAATCGGACAAATGTATTATTTTTTGAAGTTATTGTATTTGCTACATAAATACCAGGTTGAATTTCCTGGTTTGGGATCAATATGGTTTCTATATCGGACGTTAATTCTATTTTCTGACAACTTGTGATCTTGCTGGTAGAAGAATTGTATTGTTACCAGAACTGTATGTTATTGGAACATAAATTTTAATTTTTATATTATTTGGTCGTATTATTAACCAATCCTCTGCAGGTTTTAAGTCTATTAGGCAGTTTATTATACCCGATACTCAAAATGAGTATTGGGGTATATTAGATTTGTGGTAAAAGTGGATGTGTGTAACGTCCAGAAGGAATCGTTTCCGACCCTATAAAGTATATATATTCTTGATCAGCATCAATAGCCGAGTCGATTGAGCCCTGTCTGTCTGTCCGTCCGTCCGTCTGTCCGTCTGTTCCGTCCCCTTCAGCGCCTAATGCTCAAAGACTATAAGAGCTAGAGCAACGATGTTTTGGATCCAGACTTCTGTGATATGTCACTGCTCCAAAAATATTTCAAAACTTTGCCCCCGCCCACTTCCGCCCCCACAAAGGGCGAAAATCTGTGGCATCCACAAATCTCAGAGACTATTAAGGCTAGAGTAACCAATTTGGTGCACACACTCCTTTAAGATGTCACTATAAACGTATATCTCAGAATTTCGCCCCACCCCCATCCGCCCCCACAAAGGACGAAAATCTGTTGCATCCACAATATTGCAGATTTGAGAAAACTAAAAACGCAGAATCATAGATAATGACCATATCTATTAGATTGCTGAATCTGGATCAGATCAGATCAGATCATTTTTATAGCCAAAAGAAACAAATCAATTTGCAGTGGCTACGCAGCGCCCGACGTCACGCTCAGACTGATTTTCTGTCTCTCTCGCACGCACTCTTTGTCGTGTCGTTAAATATTAGCGGCGTCTGCCGGAGGAGAGCCATACTGACTTAGTATCGGGTATAAACCTTAGAGTTGCGGTGTCCGCAGCAACTCACAACGTTCCCCCTCGTTCTTTTATGAAATCAATGCCTATTATTCCATCACACAAAATTTTGATTAACTAAATGGAAATTGTGTGGAAAATGGCTGCTGCTGTTCTACGAGACATTTTATTTTGTCTTTGTAACAATGTATTAAAGGCGGGAATTCTACCTGAAGTGTACCCATGTACATGTATTCGAGCTCTATTATGCTCCTAGGGGTGTTGAGACCAATTTTTATACCGATACTCAAAATGAGTATGGGGTTATATTAGATTTGTGGTAAAAGTGGATGTGTGTAACGTCCAGAAGGAATCGTTTCCGACCCTATAAAGTATATATATTCTTGATCAGCATCAATAGCCGAGTCGATTGAGCCCTGTCTGTCTGTCCGTCCGTCCGTCTGTCCCTCTGTCCGTCCCCTTCAGCGCCTAGTGCTCAAAGACTATAAGAGATAGAGCAACGATGTTTTGGATCCAGACCTCTGTGATATGTCACTGCTACAAAAATATTTCAAAACTTTGCCCCGCCCACTTCCGCCCCCAGAAGGGACGAAAATTTTTTGCATCCACAATATTGCAGATTTGAGAAAACTAAAAACGCAGAATCATAGATAATGACCATATCTATCAGATTGCTGAATCTGGATCAGATCAGATAAGTTTTATAGCCATAAGGAACAAATCAATTTGCAGTGGCTACGCAGCGCCCGACGTCACGCTCAGACTGATTTTCTGTCTCTCTCGCACGCACTCTTTGTCGTGTCGTTTAATATTAGCGCCGTCTGCCGGAGGAGAGCCATACTGACTTAGTATCGGGTATAACTGTAGAGTTGCGGTGTCCGCAGCAACTCACAACGTTCCCCCTCGTTTTTTTGTTTCTCGTATCTTTGAAATTGCCACAGATGCCACAGATTGTCGTTCTTTGTGTGGTCGGAAGGGGGCGGGGCGAAGTTTTGAAATATACTTGTAACAGTGACATATTATAGAAGTCTGGATACAAAATGTCGTTGCTCTGGCTCTTATTGTCTCTAAGCACTAGGCGCTCATAGGGACGAACTGACGGACAGTCGAACAGAGTATCGGGTATAAAAATCCAGAATTCTCGCTTTCCACAATTCACAAATTTTTCCTTCATTTGGTCTTAAGAAAAAGGCAAAAAATGCGCAATCGGCAGCACTGGATGGAAGAGAGCAATACTGACTATGTTTCGAGGATAAATATAGATTTTCGGTCGCAGCAGCAACTCAGAACGTTCCCCCTAGTTATACCCGATACTCAAAATGAGTATTGGGGTATATTAGATTTGTGGTGAAAGTGGATGTGTGTAACGTCCAGAAGGAATCGTTTCCGATCCCATAAAGTATATATATTCTTGATCAGCATCAATAGCCGAGTCGATTGAGCCATGTCTGTCTGTCCGTCTGTCCGTCCGTCCGTCTGTCCGTCTGTCCGTCTGTCCGTCCCCTTCAGCGCCTAATGCTCAAAGACTATAAGAGCTAGAGCAATGATGTTTTGGATCCAGACTTCTGTGATATGTCACTGCTCCAAAATATTTCAAAACTTTGCCCCGCCCACTTCCGCCCCCACAAAGGGCGAAAATCTGTGGCATCCACAATTTCGACGATACGAGAAAACTAAAAACGCAGAATCGTAGAAGATGACTATATCTTCTAGAGTGCAAAATCTGAACCAGATCGTATAATTATTACAGCCAGAATCACGAAAACAATTTCACTCTTTCTCGCTCTGTCTCACTCTAACACACAGGTTTCATGGTCGGTTTTGCCAATTGCAAAATATGAGTTCAAGGATCTCAGAACCTATAAAAGCCAGAGCAACCAAATTAGGTATCCACACTCCTGTGATATCGGACCTTGACCGTTTCATGTCCAAATTTCGCCACACCCCCTTCCGCCCCCGCAAAGGACGAAAATCTGAGGCAACCACAAATCTCAGAGACTATTAAGGCTAGAGTAACCAAATTTGGTACACACACTCCTTTAAGATATCACTGTAAAACGTATATCTCAGAATTTCGCCCCACCCCCATCCGCCCCCACAAAGCACGAAAATCTGTTGCATCCACAATATTGCAGATTTGAGAAAACTAAAAACGCAGAATCATAGATAATGACCATATCTATCAGATTGCTGAATCTGGATCAGATCAGATAAGTTTTATAGCCATAAGGAACAAATCAATTTGCAGTGGCTACGCAGCGCCCGACGTCACGCTCAGACTGATTTTCTGTCTCTCTCGCACGCACTCTTTGTTGTGTCGTTTAATATTAGCGCCGTCTGCCGGAGGAGAGCCATACTGACTTAGTATCGGGTATAACTGTAGAGTTGCGGTTGTCCGCAGCAACTCACAACGTTCCCCCTCGTTTTTTTTGTTTCTCGTATCTTTGAAATTGCCACAGATGCCACAGATTGTCGTTCTTTGTGTGGTCGGAAGGGGGCGGGGCGAAGTTTTTAAATATACTTGTAACAGTGACATATTATAGAAGTCTGGATACAAAATGTCGTTGCTCTGGCTCTTATTGTCTCTAAGCACTAGGCGCTCATAGGGACGAACTGACGGACAGTCGAACAGAGTATCGGGTATAAAAATCCAGAATTCTCGCTTTCCACAATACACAAATTTTTCCTTCATTTGGTCTTAAGAAAAAGGCAAAAAATGCGCAATCGGCAGCACTGGATGGAAGAGAGCAATACTGACTATGTTTCGAGGATAAATATAGATTTTCGGTCGCAGCAGCAACTCAGAACGTTCCCCCTAGTTATACCCGATACTCAAAATGAGTATTGGGGTATATTAGATTTGTGGTGAAAGTGGATGTGTGTAACGTCCAGAAGGAATCGTTTCCGATCCCATAAAGTATATATATTCTTGATCAGCATCAATAGCCGAGTCGATTGAGCCATGTCTGTCTGTCCGTCTGTCCGTCCGTCCGTCTGTCCGTCTGTCCGTCTGTCCGTCCCCTTCAGCGCCTAATGCTCAAAGACTATAAGAGCTAGAGCAATGATGTTTTGGATCCAGACTTCTGTGATATGTCACTGCTCCAAAAATATTTCAAAACTTTGCCCCGCCCACTTCCGCCCCCACAAAGGGCGAAAATCTGTGGCATCCACAATTTCGACGATACGAGAAAACTAAAAACGGAGAATCGTAGAAGATGACTATATCTTCTAGAGTGCAAAATCTGAACTAGATCGTATAATTATTACAGCCAGAATCACGAAAACAATTTCACTCTTTCTCGCTCTGTCTCACTCTAACACACAGGTTTCATGGTCGGTTTTGCCAATTGCAAAATATGAGTTCAAGGATCTCAGAACCTATAAAAGCCAGAGCAACCAAATTAGGTATCCACACTCCTGTGATATCGGACCTTGACCGTTTCATGTCCAAATTTCGCCACACCCCCTTCCGCCCCCGCAAAGGACGAAAATCTGAGGCAACCACAAATCTCAGAGACTATTAAGGCTAGAGTAACCAAATTTGGTACACACACTCCTTTAAGATGTCACTGTAAAACGTATATCTCGGAATTTCGCCCCCCCCCCATCCGCCCCCACAAAGCACGAAAATCTGTTGCATCCACAATATTGCAGATTTGAGAAAACTAAAAACGCAGAATCATAGATAATGACCATATCTATTAGATTGCTGAATCTGGATTAGATCAGATCATTTTTATAGCCAAAAGGAACAAATCAATTTGCAGTGGCTACGCAGCGCCCGACGTCACGCTCAGACTGATTTTCTGTCTCTCTCGCACGCACTCTTTGTCGTGTCGTTAAATATTAGCGGCGTCTGCCGGAGGAGAGCCATGCTGACTTAGTATCGGGTATAACCGTAGAGTTGCGGTGTCCGCAGCAACTCACAACGTTCCCCCTCGTTTTTTTCTTGATCTAGAGTGCATGGGGATTAAATGTCAAAGTTAACAATCTTTTGTGATCGGACTTTCGTCATTATTATCGTCAGACTTTTGTGTAAATGATCATACAGTACGGGTCTAAGAAATAAAAGTATTCGTCCAATATTTTACTCAAATCTGCGTAAGTGAGCGAAGCGAGTTAGCCGGCAATTGAAGTACGAGAAAAGTGGTTGTGCAAGGGTTAGTGCAAAAAAATAAGTATATTTAGATTAAAAAGAAGAAAAGCTAGATGGCTACATTAACAGTGAACACGATTGGACCTAAGGATCGATCATGTAGATCAATTAATCAAGAATCTACATGCAAACAAAATTTCGCGGTTGTACATGAGGTATAAGAAAATTCATATTCAGATGAAAAAATGAAATACTTTCAATAAGGTTGACTTTTGATTCAGGGAATTTAAAACTTTCTGAAATTCAATGAAAAAAAAAACCATATCCGACCGCCATATAATTTCTGCATATAAATTCTTGTTAAGTAAATAAAAAAAAAACGAGGGGGAACGTTGTGAGTTGCTGCGGACACCGCAACTCTACGGTTATACCCGATACTAAGTCAGTATGGCTCTCCTCCGGCAGACGCCGCTAATATTAAACGACACGACAAAGAGTGCGTGCGAGAGAGACAGAAAATCAGTCTGAGCGTGACGTCGGGCGCTGCGTAGCCACTGCAAATTGATTTGTTCCTTTTGGCTATAAAAATGATCTGATCTGATCCAGATTCAACAATCTGATAGATATGGTCATTATCTATGATTCTGCGTTTTTAGTTTTCTCAAATCTGCAATATTGTGGATGCAACAGATTTTCGTCCTTTGTGTGGGCGGAAGAGGGTGGGGCGAAATTTTGAGATATACGTTTTATAGTGAGATCTAACAGAAGTGCGGATAACAAATTTCGTTACTCTAGCGTTAATAGTCTCTGAGATTTGTGGTTGCCTCAGATTTTCGTCATTTGCGGGGGCGGAAGGGGGTGTGGCGAAATTTGGACACGAAACGGTCAAGGTGCGATATCACAGGAGTGTGGATACCAAATTTGGTTGCTCTGGCTTTTATAGGTTCTGAGATCCTTGAACTCATATTTTGCAATTGGCAAAACCGACCATGAAACCTGTGTGTTAGAGTGAGACAGAGCGAGAAAGAGTGAAATTGTTTTCGTGATTCTGGCTGTAATAATTATACGATCTGGTTCAGATTTTGCACTCTAGAAGATATAGTCATCTTCTACGATTCTGCGTTTTTAGTTTTCTTGTATCGTCGAAATTGTGGATGCCACAGATTTTCGCCCTTTGTGGGGGCGGAAG
Source organism: Drosophila persimilis (assembly GCF_003286085.1). Taxonomy (NCBI): domain Eukaryota; kingdom Metazoa; phylum Arthropoda; class Insecta; order Diptera; family Drosophilidae; genus Drosophila; species Drosophila persimilis. The sequence continues at coordinate 8,818 of NW_020825409.1, forward strand.
TAGGCGGGGCAAAGTTTTGAAATATTTTTGGAGCAGTGACATATCACAGAAGTCTGGATCTAAAACATCGTTGCTCTAGCTCTCATAGTCTTTGAGCATTAGGCGCTGAAGGGGACGGACAGACGGACGGACGGACAGACAGACAAAGCTCAATCGACTCGGCTATTGATGCTGATCAAGAATATATATACTTTATAGGGTCGGAAACTATTCCTTCTGGACGTTACACACATCCACTTTTACCACAAATCTAATATACCCCAATACTCATTTTGAGTATCGGGTATAAAAAAATACCAAGCATTCAACTTTTTTAGCTTGCTCAAGAATGGCCAATTTTCAAGTACTGAGGATCGGGTCGGACCAAGTTTTGCTAAACAACAACAACAGCAGCAGCAAGAGGTCGAACAGGCGCTCCAGGCCCCAGCCCAAGTAGTCCCACAACAATAATGGTTACTGCCTGCCAGATGCCAATTCTTCTGTTAACAGTTTAAGCGCCGTTCACAGTAAGGCCACTCCCATGAAGATCGGGTGGAAATTTGGCTGCCTGGGTGCGGGCTTTTGCTTGGGCATCGACGAGGACATCGTTGTTGCCGATTCGAAAAATCACCGAATCGCTGTATACGCCAAAATGGGAGCCCTGAAGTTCCAGTTTGGCGATGCCGGCAAGCGGAACGGCCAGCTTTTTTATCCCCGCAAAGTGGCTGTCTTCCAACACAATGGAAATTTCGTTGTCTGCGATCGCGGCAATGGACGCTCTCGCATGCAGATCTTCTCTAAGTGCGGCACATATATGTTCAAGATTTCCATCAGGCTGGAAGGCTATGAAGGCTCATGGCGTGGCCGTTTTCAAGGACAGTGGCGAATTCCTCTATCGCATTGGAAACGAGGGGGTATCCTGCTACCCCACGGGTATTGATATATCCAGTGCTGGGGATTTGCTCATTGGGGATACCCATGGATATCGCTTCCATGTCACCTGCTACGGGAGCGACGGTGTTTTCAAGTCGGTCTTCGAGTTTCCTCAACTGAATGTTTCACGTTGCTGCGGCTTGAAAATCACATCCGAAGGTTATGTGGTCACTCTGGCCAAGAATAACCATCAAGTTCTTGTGATGGATCTGCTGTATGTCTAGTGATTATAAGATAACACCCTGTTGTGTCCAGGAACGTGAGAGTTGCGGATAAACACACAATCGCTTATCTTCATCGGTACTTAGGCGTTGGTTGCGTTTTATTTCCTATTTGCAAAAGGAGGTTAATACATTTTATTCTTATATGTATCTACGCACGCTTCGTCTTTTCTCCCCGCTCTGTTATCGACTGCTCAAACTAATGTTACCTTCTTGTCTTTTCATAGTGTGATAATTTTTCTTCTCTTTTTTCGTTATGTAGGGTATGTAAAACTATGTATATATAAGCTAATTTTTCTCAACAACGTCTAGCTTTGCCAGCATAGAGGTTGGGCGGTGTAGAACTCCAGCCGTCGTGGCGTGCAGGCGTGACTGCTAGAATAACTCCCTTTTTCCATTGAGATCGATGAAGATTCTTATTACAGATAAGAGCAATGTCCATTTCAGCGAGTGGTTGCACTGGGTGATGCCACTTTGTCCGTTTGCATAGGTCTGGTAGGTACTCAGTGAGCCACTTGTTCCAAAATGAGTGTGAGTTCTGCTGAGCGATGCGCCAATCCTTTCGAGTTGGCTGGTACTTCTCCTCTTGTGGATGTGGTGTCTGGCTGGAATTGGGAGAACCTAAAAGAAAGTGATTAGGGGTTATCGGATCGTCTGTGGGGTTATCCAGAGCAATGTGTGTATGCGGTATGGAATTTACTTTGTTTTCAGCGTTACACATTAGGCTACACAGTATGTCTTCTGTCAGTTTTTTGTCATGCAGTGCGTGTCCTATGGCTCTCTTCACACTTCGTACCAATAATTCCCAGCCCCCACCTGCGGGCAATTAAACAGCCATTCGATCTGCTTGATTGACAAGTCGTTCGCTATTCTATGGTGATCGAGGTCCTGCAATTCTCTTTCCAATTCATGTTCAGCTCCCACCAAATTGGTACCACTGTCAGATTGGATTCTTACAGGTCTTTACGGCGCCGCGCCATGAAGCTATGCAATACTCGAAGACACGTATCTGTTGTCAGGTCCCTGGGAATTTCCAAATGAATTGCTCTTATTGTAAGGCATGTAAATATGCATATCCAGCGTTTCTCGGTACTCCTTGCTCTTACAACCAGAAACGGTCCCATGTAGTCGATTCCAACATATGAGAATGGGCATACGTGCGGAGAGAGTCGGTCCTTAGGAAGTTGTACCATTAATGGTGTTTTTGGTGAAGCTCTCTGGATTTTACAAGTCATACAATTTCTAGCTGCACGGCGAACCTCCAGTCTCCAACCTGTCCAGTCAATAGCAACATCCTGTACATTGCGGATCACTATGAGTACAGCTTCTTTAATTTCAGCTACATCAAGGTAGACTTTTCGTTTGGTCTTACGATCACACATCCTGTAGACCCAAGCGACAGCACGCATCAGTCTTGTAAATGAAGATAACCCTTCCAGCAACTCCCTGAATACGATATTGACAGATCCATCTGAAGACATCTCATTTATTGATAACGTAAACTTGCATCTTACTTCCAGTTCCGTGTCACCAACGTCTGAAGTTCCTAGATTCCATAGACTTGCGTCCTCTTGAAGGAATTGAGGGTCTCTCAACCCGGAGGTTTCTCGAGTTCTAGATCTGAGTTTGGTGCCAAAGTCTGCCGGGTTATCCTTAGTAGGCACCCAATGCCAATCTTCCAACCTTGTTGCCTCGAAGTATCTCGTCAATTATGTGTCCTACATATGGCTTATATTTTTTGTGATCTGATTTAATCAATGCTAAGACAGTCTTGGAGTCGGACCACATGTGGTCACATTTGGGTTTGACGTCGTGACCCTCAAGACCTCATATCTTTTAGACTGCAGAATCTGAATCGGATCGTATCATTATTATAGCCAGCATCAAGAAAACGCCACACCCCCTTCCACCCCCGCAAAGGACTTAAATCTGGGGCATCCACAAATCTCAGAGACTATTAAGGCTAGAGTATTCAAATTAGGTATCCACACTCCTTTTAGATCTCAATATAAAACGTATAGATTCGAGAATCTGCAGATTCGAGAAAACTAAAAACGCACAATCATAGATAACTGATTTAGTTCCAGTCACAACATGCCCACTCGTTTTTATACCCGATACTCAAAATGAGTATTGGGGTATATTAGATTTGTGGTAAAAGTGGATGTGTGTAACGTCCAGAAGGAATCGTTTCCGACCCTATAAAGTATATATATTCTTGATCAGCATCAATAGCCGAGTCGATTGAGCCCTGTCTGTCTGTCCGTCCGTCCGTCTGTCCCTCTGTCCGTCCCCTTCAGCGCCTAGTGCTCAAAAACTATAAGAGATAGAGCAACGATGTTTTGGATCCAGACTTCTGTGATATGTCACTGCTACAAAAATATTTCAAAACTTTGCCCCGCCCACTTCCGCCCCCAGAAGGGACGAAAATTTTCTGCATCCACAATATTGCAGATTTGAGAAAACTAAAAACGCAGAATCATAGATAATGACCATATCTATCAGATTGCTGAATCTGGATCAGATCAGATAAGTTTTATAGCCATAAGGAACAAATCAATTTGCAGTGGCTACGCAGCGCCCGACGTCACGCTCAGACTGATTTTCTGTCTCTCTCGCACGCACTCTTTGTCGTGTCGTTTAATATTAGCGCCGTCTGCCGGAGGAGAGCCATACTGACTTAGTATCGGGTATAACTGTAGAGTTGCGGTGTCCGCAGCAACTCACAACGTTCCCCTCGTTTTTTTTGTTTCTCGTATCTTTGAAATTGCCACAGATGCCACAGATTGTCGTTCTTTGTGTGGTCGTAACAGTGACATATTATAGAAGTCTGGATACAAAATGTCGTTGCTCTGGCTCTTATTGTCTCTAAGCACTAGGCGCTCATAGGGACGAACTGACGGACAGTCGAACAGAGTATCGGGTATAAAAATCCAGAATTCTCGCTTTCCACAATACACAAATTTTTCCTTCATTTGGTCTTAAGAAAAAGGCAAAAAATGCGCAATCGGCAGCACTGGATGGAAGAGAGCAATACTGACTATGTTTCGAGGATAAATATAGATTTTCGGTCGCAGCAGCAACTCAGAACGTTCCCCCTAGTTATACCCGATACTCAAAATGAGTATTGGGGTATATTAGATTTGTGGTGAAAGTGGATGTGTGTAACGTCCAGAAGGAATCGTTTCCGATCCCATAAAGTGTATATATTCTTGATCAGCATCAATAGCCGAGTCGATTGAGCCATGTCTGTCTGTCCGTCTGTCCGTCCGTCCGTCTGTCCGTCTTTCCGTCCCCTTCAGCGCCTAATGCTCAAAGACTATAAGAGCTAGAGCAATGATGTTTTGGATCCAGACTTCTGTGATATGTCACTGCTCCAAAAATATTTCAAAACTTTGCCCCGCCCACTTCCGCCCCCACAAAGGGCGAAAATCTGTGGCATCCACAATTTCGACGATACGAGAAAACTAAAAACGCAGAATGGTAGAAGATGACTATATCTTCTAGAGTGCAAAATCTGAACCAGATCGTATAATTATTACAGCCAGAATCACGAAAACAATTTCACTCTTTCTCGCTCTGTCTCACTCTAACACACAGGTTTCATGGTCGGTTTTGCCAATTGCAAAATATGAGTTCAAGGATCTCAGAACCTATAAAAGCCAGAGCAACCAAATTAGGTATCCACACTCCTGTGATATCGGACCTTGACCGTTTCATGTCCAAATTTCGCCACACCCCCTTCCGCCCCCGCAAAGGACGAAAATCTGAGGCAACCACAAATCTCAGAGACTATTAAGGCTAGAGTAACCAAATTTGGTACACACACTCCTTTAAGATGTCACTGTAAAACGTATATCTCAGAATTTCGCCCCACCCCCATCCGCCCCCACAAAGCACGAAAATCTGTTGCATCCACAATATTGCAGATTTGAGAAAACTAAAAACGCAGAATCATAGATAATGACCATATCTATCAGATTGCTGAATCTGGATCAGATCAGATAAGTTTTATAGCCATAAGGAACAAATCAATTTGCAGTGGCTACGCAGCGCCCGACGTCACGCTTAGACTGATTTTCTGTCTCTCTCGCACGCACTCTTTGTCGTGTCGTTTAATATTAGCGCCGTCTGCCGGAGGAGAGCCATACTGACTTAGTATCGGGTATAACTGTAGAGTTGCGGTGTCCGCAGCAACTCACAACGTTCGCCCTCGTTTTTTTTGTTTCTCGTATCTTTGAAATTGCCACAGATGCCACAGATTGTCGTTCTTTGTGTGGTCGGAAGGGGGCGGGGCGAAGTTTTGAAATATACTTGTAACAGTGACATATTATAGAAGTCTGAATACAAAATGTCGTTGCTCTGGCTCTTATAGTCTCTGAGCACTACGCGCTCAGAGGGATGAACTGACGGACAGACGAACAGAGTATCGGGTATAAAAATCCAGAATTCTCCCTTTCCACAATTCACAAATTTTTCCTGCATTTGGTCTTAAAAAAAGGCAAAAAATGCGCAATCGGCAGCACTGGATGGAAGAGAGCAATACTGACTATGTTTCGGGGATAAATATAGATTTTCGGTCGCAGCAGCAACTCAGAACGTTCCCCCTCGTTTTTTTCTTGATCTAGAGTGCATGGGGATTAAATGTCAAAGTTAACAATCTTTTGTGATCGGACTTTCGTCATTATTATCGTCAGACTATATACAGTACGGGTCTAAGAAAAAAAAGTATTCGTCCAATATTTTACTCAAATCTGCGTAAGTGAGCGAAGCGAGTTTGGACCTAAGGATCGATCATGTAGATCAATTAATCAAGAATCTACATGCAAACAAAATTTCGCGGTTGTACATGAGGTATAAGAAAATTCATATTCAGATGGAAAAATGAAATATTCTCAATAAGGTTTGACTTTTGATTCAGGGAATTTAAAACTTTCTGAAATTCAATGAAAACGAGGGGGAACGTTGTGAGTTGCTGCGGACACCGCAACTCTACGGTTATACCCGATACTAAGTCAGTATGGCTCTCCTCCGGCAGACGCCGCTAATATTTAACGACACGACAAAGAGTGCGTGCGAGAGAGACAGAAAATCAGTCTGAGCGTGACGTCGGGCGCTGCGTAGCCACTGCAAATTGATTTGTTCCTTTTGGCTATAAAAATGATCTGATCTGATCCAGATTCAGCAATCTAATAGATATGGTCATTATCTATGATTCTGCGTTTTTAGTTTTCTCAAATCTGCAATATTGTGGATGCAACAGATTTTCGTCCTTTGTGGGGGCGGATGGGGGTGGGGCGAAATTCTGAGATATACGTTTTATAGTGACATCTTAAAGGAGTGTGTGCACCAAATTTGGTTACTCTAGCCTTAATAGTCTCTGAGATTTGTGGTTGCCTCAGATTTTCGTCCTTTGCGGGGGCGGAAGGGGGTGTGGCGAAATTTGGACAGGAAACGGTCAAGGTCCGATATCACAGGAGTGTGGATACCAAATTTGGTTGCTCTGGCTTTTATAGGTTCTGAGATCCTTGAACTCATATTTTGCAATTGGCAAAACCGACCATGAAACCTGTGTGTTAGAGTGAGACAGAGCGAGAAAGAGTGAAATTGTTTTCGTGATTCTGGCTGTAATAATTATACGATCTGGTTCAGATTTGGCACTCTAGAAGATATAGTCATCTTCTACGATTCTGCGTTTTTAGTTTTCTCGTATCGTCGAAATTGTGGATGCCACAGATTTTCGCCCTTTGTGGGGGCGGAAGTGGGCGGGGCAAAGTTTTGAAATATTTTTGGAGCAGTGACATATCACAGAAGTCTGGATCCAAAACATCGTTGCTCTAGCTCTTATAGTCTTTGAGCATTAGGCGCTGAAGGGGACGGACAGACGGACAGACGGACGGACGGACAGACAGACAGGGCTCAATAGACTCGGCTATTGATGCTGATCAAGAATATATATACTTTATAGGGTCGGAAACGATTCCTTCTGGACGTTACACACATCCACTTTTACCACAAATCTAATATACCCCAATACTCATTTTGAGTATCGGGTATAAAAAGAACCATATCCGACCGCCATATAATTTCTGCATATAAATTCTTGTTAAGTAAATAAAAAAAAATTACCAAGCATTCAACTTTTTTAGCATGCTCAAGAATGACCAATTTTCATGTACTGATGTCCAACTCCTTGACTGAGGATAGGGCCGGACCAAGTTTTGCTAAACAACAACAGCAGCCTCTAGAGGTCGAACAGGCGCTCCAGGCACCATCCCAAGTGGGACTCAACAACAATAATGGTTACGCCTGCCAGATGCCAATTCTTCTCTCAACAGTTTAAGCGCCGTTCACAGTAAGGCCACTCCCATGAAGATCGGGTGGAAATTTGGCTGCCTGGGTGCGGGCAATGGACAATTAAATGAACCGAATGGCTTTTGCTTGGGCATCGACGAGGACATCATTGTTGCCGATTCGAAAAATCACCGAATCGCTGTATACGCCAAAATGGGAGCCCTGAAGTTCCAGTTTGGCGATGCCGGCAAGCGGAACGGCCAGCTTTTTTATCCCCGCAAAGTGGCTGTCTTCCAACACAATGGAAATTTCGTTGTCTGCGATCGCGGCAATAGACGCTCTCGCATGCAGATCTTCTCTAAGTGCGGCACATATATGTTCAAGATTTCCATCAGGTTTATGGATATTGTGACCGGGTTGGCTGTCAGCACCAAGGGTTATATTGTGGCCGTCGATAGTGTCTCGCCGACTGTCTTTGTTATATCCGAGGAGGGTATGCTGTTGCACTGGTTCGACTGCAGTGTCTTTGTGCGTGAACCCTCGGACATAGCCATACGCGACAATGTTTTCTACCTTTGCGATATGAAGGCTCATGGCGTGGCCGTTTTCAAGGACAGTGGCGAATTCCTCTATCGCATTGGCAACGAGAGGGTATCCTGCTACCCCACGGGCATTGATATATCCAGTGCTGGGGATTTGCTCATTGGGGATACCCATGGATATCGCTTCCATGTGACCTGCTACGGGAGCGACGGTGATTTCAAGTCGGTCTTCGAGTTTCCTCAACTGAATGTTTCACGTTGCTGCGGCTTGAAGATCACATCCGAAGGTCATGTGGCCACTCTGGCCAAGAATAACCATCAAGTTCTTGTGATGGATCTGCTGTATGTCTAGTGATTATAAGATAACACCCTGTTGTGTCCAGGAACGTGAGAATTGCGGATAAACACACAATCGCTTATCTTCATCGGTACTTAGGCGTTGGTTGCGTTTTATTTCCTATTTGCAAACGGAGGTTAATACATTTTATTCTTATATGTATCTACTAACGCTTCGTCTTTTCTCCCCGCTCTTTTATCGACAGCTCAAACTAATGTTACCTTCTTGTCTTTTCATATTGTGACCATTTTTCTTCTTGTCTTTTCATAGTGTGATCATTTTTCTTCTCTTTTTGCTCATTGGGGATACCCATGGATATCGCTTCCATGTGACCTGCTACGGGATCGACGGTGTTTTCAAGTCGGTCTTCGAGTTTCCTCAACTGAATGTTTCACGTTGCTGCGGCTTGAAGATCACATCCGAAGGTTATGTGGTCACTCTGGCCAAGAATAACCATCAAGTTCTTGTGATGGATCTGCTGTATGTCTAGTGATTATAAGATAACACCCTGTTGTGTCCAGGAACGTGAGAATTGCGGATAAACACACAATCGCTTATCTTCATCGGTACTTAGGCGTTGGTTGCGTTTTATTTCCTATTTGCAAAAGGAGGTTAATACATTTTATTCTTATATGTATCTACTCACGCTTCGTCTTTTCTCCCCGCTCTTTTATCGACAGCTCAAACTATTGTTACCTTCTTGTCTTTTCATATTGTGACCATTTTTCTTCTTGTCTTTTCATAGTGTGATCATTTTTCTTCTCTCTTTTTGCTCATTGGGGATACCCATGGATATCGCTTCCATGTGACCTGCTACGGGAGCGACGGTGTTTTCAAGTCGGTCTTCGAGTTTCCTCAACTGAATGTTTCACGTTGCTGCGGCTTGAAGATCACATCCGAAGGTTATGTGGTCACTCTGGCCAAGAATAACCATCAAGTTCTTGTGATGGATCTGCTGTATGTCTAGTGATTATAAGATAACACCCTGTTGTGTCCAGGAACGTGAGAGTTGCGGATAAACACACAATCGCTTATCTTCATCGGTACTTAGGCGTTGGTTGCGTTTTATTTCCTATTTGCAAAAGGAGGTTAATACATTTTATTCTTATATGTATCTACGCACGCTTCGTCTTTTCTCCCCGCTCTGTTATCGACTGCTCAAACTAATGTTACCTTCTTGTCTTTTCATAGTGAGATAATTTTTCTTCTCTTTTTATACCCGATACTCAAAATGAGTATTGGGGTATATTAGATTTGTGGTAAAAGTGGATGTGTGTAACGTCCAGAAGGAATCGTTTCCGACCCCATAAAGTATATATATTCTTGATCAGCATCAATAGCCGAGTCGATTGAGCCATGTCTGTCTGTCCGTCTGTCCGTCTGTCCGTCTGTCCGTCCGTCCGTCTGTCCGTCCCCTTCAGCGCCTAATGCTCAAAGACTATAAGAGCTAGAGCAACGATGTTTTGGATCCAGACTTCTGTGATATGTCACTGCTACAAAAATATTTCAAAACTTTGCCCCGCCCACTTCCGCTCCCACAAAGAGCGAAAATCTGTGGCATCCACAATTTTAAAGATACGAGAAAACAAAAAACGCAGAATCGTAGAAGATGACTATATCTTCTAGAGTGCAAAATCTGAACCAGATCGTATAATTATTACAGCCAGAATCACGAAAACAATTTCACTCTTTCTCGCTCTGTCTCACTCTAACACACAGGTTTCATGGTCGGTTTTGCCAATTGCTAAATATGAGTTCAAGGATCTCAGAACCTATAAAAGCCAGAGCAACCAAATTTGGTATCCACACTCCTGTGATATCGGACCTTGACCGTTTCATGTCCAAATTTCGCCACACCCCCTTCCGCCCCCGCAAAGGACGAAAATCTGAGGCAACCACAAATCTCAGAGACTATTAAGGCTAGAGTAACCAAATTTGGTACACACACTCCTTTAAGATGTCACTATAAAACGTATATCTCAGAATTTCGCCCCACCCCCATCCGCCCCCACAAAGTACGAAAATCTGTTGCATCCACAATATTGCAGATTTGAGAAAACTAAAAACGCAGAATCATAGATAATAACCATATCTATTAGATTGCTGAATCTGGATCAGATCAGATCATTTTTATAGCCAAAAGGAACAAATCAATTTGCAGTGGCTACGCAGCGCCCGACGTCACGCTCAGACTGATTTTCTGTCTCTCTCGCACGCACTCTTTGTCGTGTCGTTAAATATTAGCGGCGTCTGCCGGAGGAGAGCCATACTGACTTAGTATCGGGTATAACCGTAGAGTTGCGGTGTCCGCAGCAACTCACAACGTTCCCCCTCGTTTCGTTATGTAGGGTATGTAAAACTATGTATATATAAGCTAATTTTTCTCAACAACGTCTAGCTTTGCCAGCATAGAGGTTGGGCGGTGTAGAACTCCAGCCGTCGTGGCGTGCAGGCGTGACTGCTAGAATAACTCCCTTTTTCCATTGAGATCGATGAAGATTCTTATTACAGATAAGAGCAATGTCCATTTCAGCGAGTGGTTGCACTGGGTGATGCCACTTTGTCCGTTTGCATAGGTCTGGTAGGTACTCAGTGAGCCACTTGTTCCAAAATGAGTGTGAGTTCTGCTGAGCGATGCGCCATTCCTTTCGAGTTGGCTGGTACTTCTCCTCTTGTGGATGTGGTGTCTGGCTGGAATTGGGAGAACCTAAAAGAAAGTGATTAGGGGTTATCGGATCGTCTGTGGGGTTATCGAGAGCAATGTGTGTATGCGGTATGGAATTTACTTTGTTTTCAGCGTTACACATTAGGCTACACAGTATGTCTTCTGTCAGTTTTTTGTCATGCAGTGCGTGTCCTATGGCTCTCTTCACACTTCGTACCAATAATTCCCAGCCCCCACCTGCGGGCAATTAAACAGCCATTCGATCTGCTTGATTGACAAGTCGTTCGCTATTCTATGGTGATCGAGGTCCTGCAATTCTCTTTCCAATTCATGTTCAGCTCCCACCAAATTGGTACCACTGTCGGATTGGATTCTTACTGGTCTTTACGGCGCCGCGCCATGAAGCTATGCAATACTCGAAGACACGTATCTGTTGTCAGGTCCCTGGGAATTTCCAAATGAATTGCTCTTATTGTAAGGCATGTAAATATGCATATCCAGCGTTTCTCGGTACTCCTTGCTCTTACAACCAGAAACGGTCCCATGTAGTCGATTCCAACATATGAGAATGGGCATACGTGCGGAGAGAGTCGGTCCTTAGGAAGTTGTACCATTAATGGCGTTTTTGGTGAAGCTCTCTGGATTTTACAAGTCATACAATTTCTAGCTGCACGGCGAACCTCCAGTCTCCAACCTGTCCAGTCAATAGCAACATCCTGTACATTGCGGATCACTATGAGTACAGCTTCTTTAATTTCAGCTACATCAAGGTAGACTTTTCGTTTGGTCTTACGATCACACATCCTGTAGACCCAAGCGACAGCACGCATCAGCCTTGTAAATGAAGATAACCCTTCCAGCAACTCCCTGAATACGATATTGACAGATCCATCTGAAGACATCTCATTTATTGATAACGTAAACTTGCATCTTACTTCCAGTTCCGTGTCACCAACGTCTGAAGTTCCTAGATTCCATAGACTTGCGTCCTCTTGAAGGAATTGAGGGTCTCTCAACCCGGAGGTTTCTCGAGTTCTAGATCTGAGTTTGGTGCCAAAGTCTGCCGGGTTATCCTTAGTAGGCACCCAATGCCAATCTTCCAACCTTGTTGCCTCGAAGTATCTCGTCAATTATGTGTCCTACATATGGCTTATATTTTTTGTGATCTGATTTAATCAATGCTAAGACAGTCTTGGAGTCGGACCACATGTGGTCACATTTGGGTTTGACGTCGTGACCCTCAAGACCTCATATCTTTTAGACTGCAGAATCTGAATCGGATCGTATCATTATTATAGCCAGCATCAAGAAAACGCCACACCCCCTTCCACCCCCGCAAAGGACTTAAATCTGGGGCATCCACAAATCTCAGAGACTATTAAGGCTAGAGTATTCAAATTAGGTATCCACACTCCTTTTAGATCTCAATATAAAACGTATAGATTCGAGAATCTGCAGATTCGAGAAAACTAAAAACGCACAATCATAGAGAATAACCATATCTATCCGGTTGCTGAATCTGGATCAGATCGGATCATTTTTATAGCCAAAAGGAACAAATCAATTTGCAGTGGCTACGCATCGCCCGACGTCACGCTCAGACTGATTTTCTGCCTTTCTCTCACGCACTCTTTGTCGTGTCGTTCAATTTAGCGGCGTCTGCCGGAGGAGATCCATACTGACTAAGTATCGGCTATAAATGTAGAGTTGCGGTGTCCGCAGAAACTCACAACGTTCCCCCTCGTTTTGTTTGTTTTGATTGACCTATTTCGATACTTGTTTTTTGTTTAACTTATTTCGCTAAAACCTCTTTTTACGCAAAATGCAATAAAAGCAAATATTAAGAATGCACCAGTTAAATAGAAAATTGATTCATTATTCGGATAAAATTATGTGGACATGACTGAGTGCTCTATTTAGCTAATAATATTCCACGGAATATCAAAAACGAGCAATATGTATAACAGAACTTGACTTCGTCAGTATATTTACGGTATATTTTGGTATATTTCTGAGCGTCGGTCACACTGCGCTACACTCAAACGAAGCGTGCCGTCGCTTGACGCTGGAATTTTGAAGCTAACGTGAATTTTGTGAAGAAAAACAGAACATAAACAACATTCGGCGGTCAATTGCGTGGGAAATAATTTATTAGAATGAAAGCAGTGTAAGTAGAATGTGAAACCTTAAAAGCGCGATGAAATAGATACAAGAGGGACTTTTGCAGATCACGAACTCCGATGCGCGTCCCCAAGACACCGCGAGTGCATCAAACGACAGAGAAGCACCGTCTGGAGACGTCCGAAAAGGCAAAAGATCCGGTGAATGTGTTCTGCCGAGTCCGCCCGCTCCAATCGGATGGGGACCTCACTTCTCTGCGGGTGAAGAGCTCCACAACAATCGCACTAAATCCGCATGATCAGCTGCTGCAGCACCACAAACAGAACGGCGCCCAGCGCGAGATACAGTACATATTCAAACACGTCTTTCAATCGGATGCTACGCAGCAGGATGTGTTCGCGTCCGTGGCCCAGCCACTGGTCGAGAACCTGGTGCGTGGCCGGAACAGTTTGCTATTCACCTACGGCGTCACGGGCAGCGGCAAGACGTACACAATGACGGGCAACCTGAGACATCGCGGCATAATGCCCCGATGCCTAGATGTGCTCTTTCGCACCATATCCGATTTTCAGGCCAAGAAGTTTGTCTTCAAGCCGGACAAGTTGAATGGCTTCGAGATTCTGTCCGAGGAGGATGCGCTGCTAGAACGGCAACATGAGATGAATCAACGCATTGCCGGTTCCGGTCGCTTCGCGTACCGAAACAAGGACTCGGATCCGGAGATCGCCTCCCAAGCGTCGGTGGAGCCAATGCCTCTGCTGGGCCTCGACGAGGACAATATGTATTCGGTGTTTGTCACCTACGTAGAAATTTACAACAACAGTGTGTATGATCTTCTAGAGGACTCGGGCATACAGAAGTAAGTGGGATATCCTTCAAGTGTTCACGTATGTAATCCTCTGTTTCCTCTCCCTTGCAGGACTTTGCAAAGCAAAATCATTCGCGAGGATGCCCATCATCACATGTTCGTGATGATGGGCATCCTCGCGAATGATTTTGCTTTGCAAAGTCCTGCAAGGGAGAGGAAACAGAGGATTACATACGTGAACACTTGAAGGATATCCCACTTACTTCTGTATGCCCGAGTCCTCTAGAAGATCATACACACTGTTGTTGTAAATTTCTACGTAGGTGACAAACACCGAATACATATTGTCCTCGTCGAGGAGGAAGTTAAAACGGTGGAGGATGCCCTCGAGGTCTTTCAAATGGGACAAAAGAAAAAGCGCATGGGTCACACGGTCTTGAATGCCGAGTCCAGCCGCAGCCACTCGGTGTTTAACATTCGCCTCGTCCAGGCCCCCACCGACAACCAGGGCGAGAATGTTGTCCAGGACAGGCAAAAAATCACTGTGAGCCAGCTGTCCCTGGTAGATCTGGCCGGCAGTGAGCGCTCCTCGCGCACCAAGAACACTGGGGTGCGACTTCGCGAGGCTGGGAACATCAACAACTCGCTGATGACGCTCCGGACATGCCTCGAGTATCTGCGCGAGAATCAGCAGGCGGCCATCAATGGCTTTGCCCATAAGAAGATACCATATCGCGACTCCAAGATCACGCACATGATTAAGAATTACTTTGACGGCGAGGGGCAGGTGTCCATGATTGTATGCATCAATCCTAGAATGGAGGACTATGATGAGAATATGGTAGGTGGCGAATTCGCCGGTTGATTTATTTTGCTCCAAATTCCCTTTTTTCCATTTGCAGCAAGTTATGAAGTTTGCCGAGATGACTCAGGAAGTGCAAATAGCTCGGGCAACGCCCATTAAAACGGACTTGGGCCTAACCCCAGGCCGCCGGAAGGCCAACAAGCTGTTCAAGATAGCTGTCAAAAATCTGAACGAGCTGGGCATGTCTGAGGCCAAGGACCTGAAGGTGGATGTGGGCTTGGTCTACAGTCTGGGACCCGACTTTCCCTTCTGCCAAGTGGACAGCCCTGAGGCGGAGGTTAAGATCCAGGAGCTCATGCATTACCTGGAGCAGCGGATTGAGAAGCGGAAGAGGCTGCGCGCCAATTTGGATATTAAATGTGAGTCCTATAGCCTCCGCTCCTCCAAAAAGGGTGCCCATCCTTATTAATTTTGCATGTACTCCTAGGCGACAATTTTCGCCAGATGCTAATGAACTTGGACCGCGACAACTTGCAGCTGAGCACGGAGCTGGCTTCCCTCAAGGCCGTCTACAAGCAGGAGCGCGAGCGCAGCTTCGCCTTGGAGAAGAAGGTGCGCATTCACGAGAGCTCCATCGACGTGCTGAACAATACGCTGACCAAGCGCGACAGGCAGATCGAGGAGCTGACATTCAAGCTGAATGAGAAGGAGAATCTCCTGACCCAAACGGAGCACGAGAAGGAGAAGCAGAAGAAAAACTGCAGCTCCAAAATGGCCGTGGAGTCGGATAAGAACAAGCGGGAGCTCGAGATAAAGCTCCGTCAGCAACGGGAGAAACTGCATGAACGGATGCGCATCAAGGACGAGAAACTTCGCCTGGTTTCGAATATCATACGATCCGAGGATCTGCCGAGCATGCCGCGCTCGCAGAGCTCGGAAGATTTACTCAACGAGAAGGATCGCGGCCCATTCACAGCGCGAACGGAGTCATCTGTGCCGGCCACGCGAACAGACATCTATGTCACGCCCCGACATGTAAGCCAGTACTTATCCTTCCGCTCTGTGAACTTTAATCTAGTATCTATTCGCATTCCCACCCCTCACAACCAGGGCGTGGCAGCTGCCAACAATCGCCATCGACGGTCGCGTTCAGCTGGCGACAAATGGCTGGAGCATCGTGCAGCCAATCCCGTGCCACTCGGCACTATTATGCAGCCCTTTCTGAAGAATCGCAAGTCGGTTACCAAGCTGACGGACATGAAGACGCTGACCGAACACGGCGCCAACAAATACTGTCTCGTCTCCCAGGAGGCCGACACGGACGGGGATGTGGAGACGAAACTGTACAAGGGCAATGTTATACCCACATGTGGCGGCGGCGCCCAGGTGGTGTTCAACGATATCGAGTGTCTCAAGCAGAAGTCGCCCGTGCATTCGCCAACGCGAAAGCGTCCCAGCAATGGCACGATGTCGGCTCTGGGCGTTGCCAGCGCCCTGCCCAGCACGGTCACCTCCATCACCGTCCAGGATGTGGCCTCGCGTTGCAACCTCGGCATCGAGGGGCACAGCAACAAGAAGACAAATATCTAGAGCTCGTCCTGTAATTCTTGAACATGCATTTCCATTTCCATTTAGTTTTACTTTTTTTTTCTAGTTAACGTAATTACTAAAATTATTGATTACTAGCCTTTAAAGTTGAAAAGTTAAAGTTAACTGCAATTAAAGCCAAGTAAATAATCTGTATAAATATTCGCACATCGATGAATTCTAAACCTCGCAACTGAACTTATTGCTGTGGGAGCACACACCAGTGGAAGGAGTGCGAAGAGTGCGTCCATTCATAGGTTTATAATAAATAGTTGTACTGCAAAGTATTCAATATTTCTCGTATGCATATCCCTTGCTATGCCCCTTGATTATTATATGAACAATTAAAGTAGAAGAAGCAAATATACATATGTATTATGCTGGTATTAACTATTATTTTTTTTTATTGTTATTCCTGCGTTTATTCAATGCTTAAACCGATAGAATTTATTGAAATACATACATATTTGTAGATTAATTTCAATTACTAATAAATCAGTCTATAATTAAAATATATGTTTTTCGCTTAATGATTTCATGTATGTATGTATGAATGTATGTATGTGTTTGTGTGTATGTGTGGGTGTGAGCTGCTCTTCACAAGAGTATACTACTGTAAAACGATGTTCAATCCTTTTTTCAGGATCGTTGGGGCTCAACCCTCCGATCTCTTTTATTGTCGTTTATGTTCTCAATTTTACAATTGTGTTTTGGGCTTTTGTAAGCCAAAAGCCGCGGAGCTGCGCTGCCAGTGACGCCGGCAGCGGAGCGGCAGAACTATGTGTTCTTATCTCTTATATGTTAGTATGTATATGTGTGAATATGCTCAGCGCTGTTGGCAGCGAGAGCGCGAGGGAAGATATATGTGTGTATGCATGTATATTAGTGCCGTCAAGTCATGGGAACATGCTGACGCTGCACTTGGGTCGCTCGAGGCATTCTTGAGTGAATCGTAATACGATCACCCAGAATGTCTGGGACTTTATTGTTACGTAAACACTGAAACAAAGTGTTACAGTGTGTATTCTTTAAGTACCGTAGGTACAGTGGGTATTCGTAATAATGAATACTTTACTTTACTTTAATATGAGCATACTACATCTCCCTCCTTTTGAAAAATAACGTAATATAATGAAGTTATTTTATTTTTAGCTTTTACTATATATGTATACGAGTTATGTATTCTTAAAAAGACAATTTATATATATATATATTTTTTTTTTCTTTTTAGTCAATTATTAGAATATTGAACTTTAATTAATATTGATAAAATTTAAAAGTTATTTGAATATAAATGCAGAGTAGTATATTTTTATGGTTTATATTTATGTATGGCCATACTAAAAATGATTAATAATTGCAAATCTTTAACCTATCCTTATGTACTTTCTGAGTTTTGTTTTTATTATCGGAGATTATGACGTTATCTCTTTCTCCGATACTTTCTACTCTATATGGTCCTATATATTTAAAATCTAGCTTATGTCCTGTTTCATTTTTCAATAAAACTGTATCTCCTACAGCTAAATTTAAATCTTTTAACTTTAAGTCATATAGCTGTTTATTTTTAATTTTATGCTCCTCGAGCATAATCCTTGCTCGTTTATATGCTATTTCTAATCTATATTTACTCTCTTTAGAGTAATCATCTATGTTATATAGAGGTGCTATTCTATCTATAGTATTAAATTGAACTGGTAAGTTTGAAGTCTTACCGAAAACTAGCTCATATGGACAATAATCATGTGCCATAGAGGGGGTTGTATTAAAACAATATACGAAGTATTGCAGCCATACATCCCAATCTGATTTGTCAGCTGAGATGTATGAGCGTATGAATTCGTTAAATGTTCTGTGGCTTCGCTCCACGGTTCCTACAGTCTGGTGATGATGTGCAGTAGAAGTTATGTTTTTGATGTTTAGATTTTTACATTAGTCTTCAATTATTGAATTTTAATATTCTGTTCCCATGTCCGTAATGAACGTCTTCATTGGACCGTACTTTAGAATAAAATTTTCAAAAATAGCTTTAGCTACTGTATTTGCACTTTTGTTTCTAATGGGTATGGCGACAAGGTATTTTGTCAGGTCACATATTAAGGTGACTGCATATTCATTTCCTTGTTCTGATTTAGGAAGTGGACCGATCGTATCCACTATTACCCTATCAAAAGCCATGTATGGTGTTTCTGTAATAGTCAATGGAGTTATTGTGTGCTTGGTTACTTTAGCTTTTTGGCATTTTGGACATTTTCGTATGTAATTGGTTATTTCTTTAGTCATACCTTTCCAAAAATAATATCTTTTGACCTTGGCCAAGGTTTTTGTTATGCCTGTATGTCCTCCTTGTATGGGATCATCATGTAATGTAGACAGTATTGCTTCTTTTTCTTTTTCATTTTTAATTAGGGTCACCGTGTTGAGTAGCGCTACTCTTATTGTTCGTAATATTTTATTGCCCATATTTTTAAAATTATCTATTGAAATGTATTCAAAGATATTTTCCCACGGTGCCACTTTGAGTTGGCTGATTTTTTGTTTACCGGCCTGCGTTTCAAGCCTTTGGAAAAACTGACCTAAGTCAAGGGTTCCATTAGTATACAAATCGCTAACATCATATCTTGCAGTAATTTTTTTTCCATGTTTGAAAAAACATAAATTATTATTTACATGCAAGGTCACTACTTTACGTACTTCGTCATTGTTGATGACTTCATATACGTTGGGCTTTGAAGCTTTTGTTAGAGATTGCCTAGGCAATTCTATTTGTTCTTTTCCTGCGCAGGATTTCTGTCTACTCTGTTGCCTGGTAGTGACTTTCAGGACTTTATTCGTATTTTGTATGTTTTTTAGGTCTGTGATGGTTATTCTTGATAACGCATCTGCTACATGATTATCTTTACCCTTTAGATACTCGACTGTAAAGTCGTATTCTTCTAATTCGAGCCGCATGCGTGTGAGTTTTGAGCTAGGATTGACCATTGAAAATAGGTATGTTAGTGGTCTGTGATCCGTTTTTACTGTAAAGTGTTTACCATAGATATATGGTCGAAAATGGGTAATTGCCCAATGAATTGCTGCTAATTCCTGTTCTGTAGTACTTTTGTTACTTTCACCTTTTGTGAATGAACGTGATGCATATGCTAATGGGAGTTGGAGTCCGTTATGGTTTTGAGTTAAAACCGCTCCACATGCTTGTTTACTAGCATCGGTGATTATGCAAAATTCTTTCTGAAAATCTGGGTACTGTAACAGAGTGGGTTCCATAAGTTTATCTTTTAAATATTGGAATGGATTTTGACATTCAGTTGACCACTCAAAGGGGACATTCTTTTTACATAATCTAGTTATGTGCCGGGAATAGTCGGCGAAGTTTTTAATAAAACGTCTATAATAATTGCAAAATGCAATAAATCGTCTAGCGCTGTCCGCATCATGTGGGACTGGATAGTTTTTGATGACGTCATATTTCTTGTCATCTGGCAAGATTCCTTTATCTGTGCATTTATGACCAAGAAAGGTCACTTCATGCATAAAAAATGAACATTTTTGTGGATGTAATTTTAGGTTGTGTTTCCTTCATATCTCAAAAATATCTGTTAAGTTTTTAAGCATATGTTTTTCGGAACAACCCATGACTATTAGATCGTCCATATACAGGAAGGCTTGCGAAGCTTCAAGTCCAGAGAATGCTATAGTCATCATTCTTTGAAATGAATTCGGCGCTATTTTTAAACCAAATGGTAGTCGCGTGAAGCGATATGAGCCATTGCTCGTTGAAAAAGACGTTATATTTCGCGAACTTTCTTCTAGTTCGATTTAATGAAAACCTGACATTAAGTCAAGGCATGAGAAATACTTTGCTCTACCTAGTTGATCCAAAATGTCATCAATTCTAGGTAGTGGAAATTTGTCGGCCAGGAGTTTTTTGTTTATTTGACGATAGTCAACTACTAATCGCCATTTCTTTTGTTCTGAACCCGGAAGGGCTTTCTTTGGGACAAGTAGAAGTGGGCTGTTGTATTCTGATACGGATGGTTCGACAATATTGTCGTTGATTAATTTTCCTACTTGTTTTTTAATTTCCTCAACTTGGCTATGCGGACTTCGATAGTTCTTTATATATATAGGTTCGTCATCCCTCAATCTCAATTTCTGTTTATAAAAATTATTTGTTGTGATTGATTCGGTTTCAAGCCCGAATACGTCACTAAAATTGGTGCATAGTTTAGTTAATTGCTTCTTGAATTGTACTGGGAAATGCTTGCTTAATTCAGCTATGACAGTTTTTTCTCGGATTTTTTGAGTTGTTTGAATTACCTTGTAATTCGAAAGTGGTTCATATTGTATGCTATTTATATGTACTAATTGGTTGGTACTGGTTGTATTCAGCAATCGGACAAATGTATTATTTTTTGAAGTTATTGTATTTGCTACATAAATACCAGGTTGAATTTCCTGGTTTGGGATCAATATGGTTTCTATATCGGACGTTAATTCTATTTTTCTGACAACTTGTGATCTTGCTGGTAGAAGAATTGTATTGTTACCAGAACTGTATGTTATTGGAACATAAATTTTAATTTTTATATTATTTGGTCGTATTATTAACCAATCCTCTGCAGGTTTTAAGTCTATTAGGCAGTTTATTATACCCGATACTCAAAATGAGTATTGGGGTATATTAGATTTGTGGTAAAAGTGGATGTGTGTAACGTCCAGAAGGAATCGTTTCCGACCCTATAAAGTATATATATTCTTGATCAGCATCAATAGCCGAGTCGATTGAGCCCTGTCTGTCTGTCCGTCCGTCCGTCTGTCCGTCTGTCCGTCCCCTTCAGCGCCTAATGCTTTAATTTTAAATATACGAGAAAACCAAAAACGCAGAATCGTAGAGAATGACCATATCTTTTAGACTGCAGAATCTGAATTGGGTCGTATTATTATTATAGCCAGCATCAAGAAAACAATTTCATTTTTTCTCGCCCTGTCTCTCTCTAACACACACGTAGCATAGGCGGCTTTGCTTAGAGTAAAACATTAGCGCCTAGATCTCAGAGACTATAAAAGCTAGAGCAACCAAATTTGGTATCCACACTCCTAATATATCGGACCGAGACGAGTTTGTTTCAAAATTTCGCCACACCCCCTTCCGCCCCCGCAAAGGATGCAGATCTGGGGATATTCATAAATCTCAGAGACTATTAAGGCTAGAGTAACCAAATTTAGTATCCGCACTTCTGTTAGATCTCACTATAAAACGTATATCTCAAAATTTCGCCACACCCCTTCCGCCCCCACAAAGGACGAAAATCTGTTGCATCCACAATATTGCAGATTTGAGAAAACTAGAAACGCAGAATCATAGATAATGACCATATCTTTTAGATTGCTGAATCTGGATCAGATCAGATCATTTTTATAGCCAAAAGGAACAAATCAATTTTTAGTGGCTACGCAGCGCGTGACGTCACTCTCAGACTGATTTTCTGTCTCTCTCGCACGCACTCTTTGTCGTGTCGTTTAATATTAGCGGCGTCTGCCGGAGGAGAGCCATACTGACTTAGTATCGGGTATAACCGTAGAGTTGCGGTGTCCGCAGCAACTCAAAACGTTCCCCCTCGTTCATTATATAATTCAACATCGATCACATGGTTTTAGTAATAGCCTAACAGAGGTTAGTATTTTCAAGTTGCACTTTAAGGGTGCTTCAACTCGAGATAGAAAATTATAATTATTGGCAATATGAGGCATGGCATTTCTGCAGCTCAATTGCGTTACTTCGCTTTTTTATTGGCGAAGTTGTTTATTGATTTCCTTGATGCGCTCTTGGTAGCGCTGTCGGTCCTCTTCATTTGTATATGTTTTTTCCAGGTCCCGCTCCAGACGTCGTTGTTGAAGCAGCCGTTTGATCCGGCCGCCCCTCTTTGTTTTCTTCCTGGGGCGTTTTTCTTGTCTTGCCCTGTACTCAGCTATTGTGAGTGGGCGTGGTCCATCGTTTGGATACACTTCTAAGGCCTCTTGTAGGCTGAGTGCGTCCCTTTGCTCGGTAGGAGCAGCGTCGGCGAAGTCTGGTGCATTTTCTGCTGCTGGAGTGTTTGTGTTACTGTCCATCGACGGTGCAAGGGGCGGTCCTATGCCACTCGCACTTATATTATTGGTCCTTGCTGGGTCTGGTGGGGGCCGGTGCTGGTCTTCGCACAGGTTTTTATATTGCGTGTACGCTCTTTGTAGCGCGGGCTGTTAAATCTCCTTGGGTATTATATATTCCTGGCCGCATTGTAGTCCCCAAAGTTAAGGGTATAAATTATAATGCAACATGGGTTTGTGCGTAATATCGTCGGCAGTCGTGCATGGGTCTGGCGAAACGGCTGGTTTGGCTTTCTGCTGGGTTTTTTTTCTTGGCACTGGCACTGGGGACAACACTATTTCAATAGTTTTTCCAATTCATCAATTTTCTTTTGACTTGGTCCGATTTTTTTTTTTAAACAAAATCACATATTATTATATTTTTTTCCGGCCATTCTTTGTCTTTATTATTTTTGACACTTTTTTGAAAAAATTTTTCTCCTCTTTTTTTTTTCAATTTAAATTCAAATTTAAATTTAAATTTTTCAATTCAAATTAGATTGATCCATCGCGTAGGACATATATGGTCCTGTCACGGTCGCCATGTAAAACGATGTTCAATCCGTTTTTCTGGATCGTTGGGGCTCAACCCTCCGATCTCTTTTATTGTCGTTTATGTTCTCAATTTTACAATTGTGTTTTGGGCTTTTGTAAGCCAAAAGCCGCGGAGCTGCGCTGCCAGTGACGCCGGCAGCGGAGCGGCAGAACTATGTGTTCTTATCTCTTATATGTTAGTATGTATATGTGTGAATATGCTCAGCGCTGTTGGCAGCGAGAGCGCGAGGGAAGATATATGTGTGTATGCATGTATATTAGTGCCGTCAAGTCATGGGAACATGCTGACGCTGCACTTGGGTCGCTCGAGGCATTCTTGAGTGAATCGTAATACGATCACCCAGAATGTCTGGGACTTTATTGTTACGTAAACACTGAAACAAAGTGTTACAGTGTGTATTCTTTAAGTACCGTCGGTACAGTGGGTATTCGTAATAATGAATACTTTACTTTACTTTAATATGAGCATACTACACTACGGGATGACTCTTTTCTTTCGGTTATATATATATATGTATATATATACGGCAATTGTGGCAGGTTCCTGGCAGATGAGGAATTGTATTCAGAATCGAATGAAGGCGCGCTCCCACATGATATTTGGAAGGCAATTTTGTTGAATCAGCCGTCGAATCGAATTAAACCCAATTAAATAATTAAAACATTGATACATGGATACATAAAGTACAATTCTATATGGGGTACAGTCAAAACAAAAAACGGAAACGAAACGACAACTAAATTTGTAACATTATCAACGGCACCAAAACTCAAATCAACTGCAAACCAAGTGCGTAAATTAGCAAATATTAACATATACATCATTCATCATTCATTATTATCGTAATCATGAATCCATCTTTAAATTCAAATTAAACAAATACCAATTTAATCAATATAAAGCTGTGTGTGTGTGTTTTTCATTAACGAAGCGTTCTTCTGCCTTTCACTTTCGGGGCTCAACTCAAAGATATTTCTCTTCTTCAGCTGTAACTGTAACTTTATACTTAAGATGATTTTGTAATACGTAATATTATAATATTATTTTCAAGCCGTTTCAGACAGACGCGACCTACTCCGTATGCTGTTTATCGATCTTATATATATATATATATATGTATGGTATATATGTATGTATGTATGTTATGTATGTATATAATCGTACCTAAAACTAAGGAGCAAAAAAAATTATTCTACGGTGGAAAACAAATTTTAGCTAGAAAGCAAACGTTAATTAAAAGAAAAAAAATTATTAACAATTATCTCTCTCCGCTCTTATCCGCACAGCCACAGCCACACCCCCCCTCCCTCTCCCACTCACCCAATCCAGTTTGACGGGCAGGACGACCCACTGTCGTTCGTCGAACTACTGGAAGAGCGTGCCCTCTCGTACGGGGTAGACATGAACTACGTGCCGCGAGCCATGGCACAGCTCCTCACCGACCGAGCCAACCGTTGGTTCCGCACCAGCCGACTCCAGAGCGCCTCATGGGCCGATTTCCGCCAGGAATTCCTAGCCTTTTTCCTGCCTCCCCGGTACTTCGAGCAATTGGAAGACCAGATCAGGGAACGCAAACAAGCGGTGGGCGAACCGTTCAAGGACTTCGTCATCGAGCTCCGGTTACTCATGCACCACGCCGGGTACGACGAGGCCAAAGAACTTAGCCGGATCTACGACAACACCCTCCCGGCGTAACAGCTGTACGTGAGAAGACACGAACTGAGAAGTCTGACGCAATTAACGATGTTGGCCGCAGAGTTCGAGAGCATCCAGGAACGAAACGTACCAGCGATCCTCATTCCCCCTCGACAACCACCCAGGTATACGCGGCCAACGGCACAACAAAACGAAAGCGGGACGAATCGGGCCCAATTCCGAAAGCCCCACTGGAACTCCTCGGAACCCGCAAGGAAGCCGCACCAAGCCGGCGCATCAGCACAGGAAGCGGCACATCGAATGATCACCACCCCCATCGCCAACCCGCACGCAGCCTGTCGACGCTGCGGAGAGGCGGGACATGTATCTCGCGACTGCACCAACCCATCGATCCTCTTCTGTTGGGAATGCGGCAAGCGCGGAACACGCACCGTGGGCTGTTGCCGCCAGGACCCGTCGGGAAACGACTCGCGTCCCCAGTTGACACGGGAACAGCCGGGCACGACGCTCCCTCAGAAAACCAACTAAGAAACCCGCTACAAGTACACGACGGCCGGATAGTGGCGAGAGTGACCATCGGAGGACGGCGCACAGAAGCCACGACAACGACCTGCGCGACGCTTGCATCCCGATACGCCTAGCCGACGGCTCAGCACGCGAGATAACTCAGATCTTGCTAGCGCGCGTCAAACTAGACGAGCAAGAGGTACAGATGCCGCTCTTGGTGCTGCCCAACATGCTAGAGCAAGCCATCATAGGGATGGACTTCCTGGGCGCCATCGAAACCACGATACAATGTGGCACCACACGCCTCCATCTCCAAGGCTCCCAACGCCCCCTCCCAAACCCGCCGACGATCACCGCCAGCCAAGTACACGCCCACGGACCCAAGAACTCGAGACCCCCGCCGCCAACGAACCCCCCGCCACGACACGAGACACGAGCACAAGGAACAAGGAACACAGAACCCATGGCCACAACGAGGCACACCAGCCCCAGGCTCACTCCGAGAAACCCAAAACCAAGCAAAGCAACGAAGAAAGCGAGCCGGTCTCCCGAGGGCACCGACGCGGTTCCACCAACAATGGGAAAGGAACCCAGGACGCCCCTCCAGAAGACAACCCGGCCCCAGCACCGACAGCCGCCACGCAGCAGCCAGGCGCTCGAGGTACCACCTCCGACCGCCACCCTGGCCCACGAACGTGTCGACACCGCCCTCGACGCGAAAACTACCCCCACGACACCGACCGACCCGCTACTCCCGCGTCCTCTCAGGCAGGAACCGGGAGAGGCGATCACCGCCGCACGAGGCATCAATCGTCACCGACATCATGGAACGCCTCCCGGGCAACACCTCGTACGGCGCCGGTATGCGGCCCAGCACCACGCCTGGAGCCATGTCGGTGAACCTCACCGCCCAAACTAGCCGTCGGTCAAACGCTACGACCGCAATCGAAACCCCCACATTCGTACATCACGCTGAGTACAACGTCGCGCAAGCACCCCCCAGGACACACACGAGAACCCCACACCAGAGCGACGCACCCGCCGACGTCGCCGGCATAAGCGAATACACTCGCGAAGTCGAACCACCAAGCGCATTCGACACAACGATCCTCCCCGAGAACCCCGACTACACTCGCGACCCTGGAATCGACGAACCACCGGAGGACGATTCGGAACGAATCTCCGACCCATGGCCTCCCGACATCGCGCCGAGAATTCAGGAATTTCTAGACGAAGAACTGCCGACACCCGCAGGCCTTCGAGGGACGACGGATCTAACAGAACACACCATCGTCATGAGAGACAACCGACCCATAAAACAGCGGTACTACCCGAAAAATCCAGCCATGCGGCGGATCATCGATGATAGCAGAGGACCTAATCGAACCATCCCGGAGCCCCCACAGTGCGCCAATCGTCCTGGTCCGCAAAAAGGACGGGACATGGCGCATGTGTGTAGATTATCGGCAGCTCAACGAGCGTTCTATCCCGGACGCGTACCCGTTACCCAGGATCAACTACATACTAGAGCGACTCCGAAATGGCCACTTCATCACGACCCTGGACCTGAAAAACGGGTACTGGCAGATACCAATGGCCCGCGACAGCCGGGAAGCCACGGCATTCACGATACCCAGCCGAGGATTATACCAATGGAAAGTAATGCCTTCATCGGGAAAAGCTTCCAGGAACACCTGAACAACGTAAAAGAAGTCTTCGCACGATTGCGAAAGGCAAACCTACGGATCAACACGGACAAGTGCGCCTTCTTCCAACTTGGGCCACATGATCAGCGAAGAAGGTATCCACACGGACCCCAACAAAATCGCAGCCGTAAAGGATCTGAGGCCGCCGTCCAACCTGAAGGAGCTACGACAATGCGTAGGCATGGCCGGTTGGTACCGCAGATTTGTCCCAAACTTCGCCACCGTGGTCCAACCAATGTCACTGCTGCTGAAGAAAGGGAAAGCATGGACATGGGGCCAAGAACAACAAGACGCCTTCGACGAGCTGAAAACACTGCTCACCACCGCACCAGTACTCGCCTGCCCAGACTTTAACGTCAAATTTTCCCTGCAGACGGACGCAAGCAACCTTGGAGTAGACGCGGGTCCTCACCCAAGAGATCGAAGGGAAAGAGCGGGTCATCGCATACGTCAGTCGACGCCTCAACAAGGCAGAAGAAAACTACTCGGCCACCGACAAGGAATGCCTTGCCGTCATCTGGGCGATCCGAAAACTGCGATGCTATCTCGAAGGCTACCGATTCGACGTCATAACCGATCATCTCGCGCTAAAGTGGCTAAATACCCTCGAGAGCCCTTACGGTAGAGTAGCAAGATGGGCGCTCGAACTACAGCAATACCAATACGACGTGCACTATCGGGCCGGCAACCAGAACGTAGTCGCAGACGCACTGTCACGACAACCATTGGAGACCCTCTCCCGCATCGAGGAGGAAGACAACACAGCATGCACCTGGCTTAAACAAAGGATCCAGCAAGTCCAAGACGAACCCCAGAAATACCCGGACTACACGCACGAAAACGGGCAGCTTTACCGCTATCTAGGACACGGAGCCGACGACGACGACCACATACCGTGGAAACTATGCGTGCCTAAAAACGGCCGAACGAGAGTA
The DNA here is from genome assembly GCF_003286085.1 of Drosophila persimilis. Classification (NCBI taxonomy): domain Eukaryota; kingdom Metazoa; phylum Arthropoda; class Insecta; order Diptera; family Drosophilidae; genus Drosophila; species Drosophila persimilis. The sequence goes on from NW_020825409.1 coordinate 36,599, forward strand.
CTCCGCGAATGCCATGACGAACCAACAGCAGGACACCTCGGCGTCCGGAAAACCATCCTGAGGACAACGCAACGATATTACTTACCAGGACTACACCGAGACGTACGACGGTACGTGCAGGGCTGCGTAAGCTGCCAGAAGTTCAAGGCCACACAGCGCAAGGCCGTGGGCAGGATGCTCACACGCAAAGCCGAAGAACCCTTCGCCACCCTGTGTGCCGATTTCGTCGGACCATTACCACGGTCCAAGCACGGGAACACCATCTTACTGGTCTTCTTCGACACTTTCTCCAAGTGGGTCGAACTGGTACCCCTCAAGAAAGCGACAACAACGAACCTCGAACGAGCCTTCAGAGAACGAATACTGAGAAGCTTCGGCGTGCCGACACTATTCGTGTGCGACAACGGAACCCAGTTCACCAGCCGATCGTTTAAAACATTCCTGCGAACCGCAGGCGTGGACCTACAACACACAGCCCCGTATTGCCCCCAAGAAAACCCGACGGAGAGAGCCAATCGGACTGTGAAAACGATGATCGCACAGTTCGTCGACGACCACCAGAACACGTGGGACGAACTCCTACCCGAGATGACATTGGCGATCAACTCCAGCGTCTCCGAGACGATCGGATTCAGCCCCGCTTTCCTCCTGCAAGGAAGAGAACCCCGACTCCCCGGCACCCTTTACGACGAAGTCACGCCCGGGAGTACACAAGAGACGGCCAGCAGCAAAGCGACGAGACTAAAGAAGTATTCGCCATCGTCCGAAACAACATCCAGAGAGCCAGCCAAGAGCAAGGGAGACATTACAACCTCGCCATCGGATCATTGGTACTACTACGCAGAGACCCAGCCCGGTGTACAGACGCGGTACCCGGAACCCACCAGAAGACATCGACGCCCCACTAACAATAAATCATTCAAACCGCTAAGAAAGATAATAGAGTGTTAAATTTGCAAAGTAAAAACACCTCGATTGCGTAAGTTCACCCCAATCAGCCGAGACATCGACGTCCCCCCACCCCGAGTCCACACAGTCGTTCCATATACGCAACGGTAGCAACGCCCGCCCGAGCCCCGATCCACCTCTCTACGACAGGCCGCCCTCTGACGCCGCCCTCGAGGTTCCAACACGTTTCTACAAATTTCTTGTGAACAGACCCCTGGACGTGGCTGAGTTTACCTCAGCCTGAAATAGGTCCATCACAAAGCTCATCTTTGACAGCATCGGTACTACTATTTTGTGCATTCTCTCGACCTGTCCATTGCCTCTAGGTACGCCTGTAGCTATTAACAAATGTTGTATCTTCTGCTTGTCACAGTACTCTTTGAATAAGTGCGATGTGAAAGCTGCGCCACGATCAGTGACAATTCTGAATGGGTTACCAAATGATACTGCTTTCCTTTCTAAACAGTTCAGCACCTCCTCTACTCCGGTACTACGTGTGGGGTACAACCAAACGAATTTTGAAAATGCATCAACAACTACCAAAATGTGATTATATCTTTTCTTTGTAATCTCCATCGGCCCGACATGGTCTAAGTGATAGGTAACTAATGGTTTATCACCCTTGTCAATGGGAGTTAGGTACCCTTCTTGCCTGCCCGCTTTTGTATTAACTAAGATACACTGCACGCAACCGCCTACCACTCTTTCTACTTTATTTCTTAGTTTAGGGATAAAGTAAGATTTCTCTACCAGATCCTGTGTTTTCTTCACCGAAAAATGTCCCTGCCTGTGGGCGATCTGTATTATTTCGGTTTCCATTTGAGATGGAACAACTATTATCTCTCGGTTTAGATCTTTGAATAAGATTTGGTTTGCCATATAATAATCCTCGTATCCCTGCTTTTCCACCAGAATTTTGACCACCCTTGTCCATTCATCTGCACACTGCGCATCCCTAAGCTTGTGCATAACACTCTCTGTTAATACGTAACAAGCAACTCGACTGAGAGCGTCTACGTGTCGCATCTTCGATCCTGAACGATGTTCTATTTCGTAATCGTAGTCCTGCAGATACATTGCCCACCTAGCTACTCTTAATGGAACGTCTTTCTTTTTCATCGTCATGGCAAACGCGTTACAGTCCGTAATGATTTTAAATTTCAGTCCGAGAACATACACACGCCATTTAGTCAATGCTCCTATTACTGCTAGCACTTCAAGTTCGTATGAATGATAGTTTTCCTCACATGGCTTTGTTTTCTTACTCATATACGTCACTGGGTGCAGCTGACCATCTTCTGGATCCTTTTGTAACAAGACAGCCCCAAAACCTAACTTAGAAGCATCCGTGTGTATCTCCGTAGATAATTTTGGATTGTACAATCGTAAAACTGGTTTCCTAGTGAGAGCGGCCTTCAATTGCTCGAATGCTAATCGCTGCAACTCCTTGAACTCGAACTTAGAATCCTTTCTCAACAAATCCGACAATGGCCTGGCTATGACTGCGTATCCTTCAATGAATTGCCTGAAATAAGAAGTCAGCCCAATGAATCGTTGTATAGCTTTTTTATCTTTTGGGATCGGAAAGTTTGCTACACACTGTGTTTTCTCCTTACCGGGTGTTATGGTACCATTTTCTATAGCATACCCCAAGAAATCTACCTTACTTTGCAAAATTTGACCTTTACTCCAGTTTAACTTCAAACCATTCTTTCCTGCCACTTCTAGCACTCTTTTCAACTTCTGTAAGCCTTCCTTAACATCCTTACTTGGTATAATGATATCATCCATATATACTACAGCGTCACCCTTCTGAACCAATTCTCTCATTACCGCAACTATGAAACGTGTGAAGATTGCTGGCGAATTCGAAATCCCAAACGGTACAAATAGGAACTCATATTGTCCTTTCTGCGTTACAAATGATGTATACTTTTGTGACTGAACTTCAACTGGTACGTGGAAATAACCGTTAGTCAAATCTAATGTCGTAAAAATCAAAGCTCCTTGCAATTTCTCAATAACATCCTGCATCTGTACCATCGGAAAGTTATCTCTCACTATTTTCTCATTTAACTTGCGATAATCGCAGCATAGACGTTTCTGTCCATTCTTCTTTGGTACTAACTTCATCTCTATAGGGCAAATCACATTTCGACTCGGCTTGTATTCCTCAATTATCTTTCTTATTTGATCTCTCTCTGAATAGGGCAAATGTGACAAATCAATATTTATAGCTTCACTCTGCTCTAAGTTCACCATACACAAACTCTGAAACTCATTCAGCAACTCCGTACATGAATTAACATTTTCCCTTTCATCTCTATGTTCTGGAACATTGCGCCTATCTCGGCCAATTTATCGCGCAAATCTGCCACCAACAGTGCCAAAATCGCATCTCTATTCATTTTTACAAACTTGTATGAAATATAATAGAATAAGAAATGGATCTATGCCGCTCGCTCGACAAAATACAGTTTTAGAATCCAGTTCCTCTCAGACCTTACAATAATTAACAGTATTCTGCTCTTTAAACTTGATGTTATGTTATTGAAAATGTAAACTTAACACTAGTTAATTACCACTGCTACCGCCGTTCATGTCTGTCTGCTTCTTTGCAATATTTCGCTTGCACTCACCAACAACAACCAATTCCAAAATGTTTTTATTGTCGTCGCACCAACACAGCTCCAGAATTTTCTGTCGTCGTCACACCAATATAGCTTCAGAATTTTCTGTCGTCGTCACACCAACACAGCTCCAGAATTTTCTGTCGTCGTCACACCAACACAGCTCCAGAATTTTCTGTCGTCGTCACACCAATACAGCTCCAGAATTTTCTGTCGTCGTCACACCAGTACACCAGTCGCCGTACAGTACTTGCGAACCATTAGCTACCTTCTCTGCTCCACGCCTTTCTCCTTGTCCAGATGATGTCCACCGCCAACGATCCTGCCTATTGCACGTTGCTGACCATCTACCAAGTCTTACGTTGCCTTCAGATTGGGTACTGGGTCTCTTTATCGCCGTCTCTGCTGTTTACGCCGTTCCTCTCTATTCCTCTGCTTTTACAGTTACTGACTGCTGCGTCTCGTTTCCACGCACTCACTGCCTTGTCAATTTTCTCGTCGTCTTCTTGCTGCAGACTTTTTGCGTTGACCAGCTGCCTTTTTCGCCGTACAGTACTTGCGAACCACTAGCTACCTTCTCTGCTCCACGCCTTTCTCCTTGTCCAGATGATGTCCACCGCCAACGATCCTGCCTATTGCACGTTGCTGACCATCCACCAAGTCTTGCGTTGCCTTCAGATTGGGTACTGGGTCTCTTTATCGCCGTCTCTGCTGCTTACGCCGTTCCTCTTGATTCGGTTTGCTTCGGTTTCCCTTCTCCTTTTTACCGTAGCTGCTTGCTGCCGTCTTGCTCACTCTCGCGCTGCTTTGCCAATTACCTTTTGTTTGAATTTTCGCGCAGCAGAGTTTTTTCAGATTTCTTCCAGAATGTTCCAAACAACGCCACCACAATTCACCGAGTTCTCGCAATATTTGTAAAACACAACTTTAGTTGATGACTTTCCGTTTGTAATCGTTCAAATCTCGGTTGAGCCCCCAAAAATTGTGGCCCCGGATTTTCCGTAGTTGTACTTTAGTCCAGGACGCCAGGTTTTATTATACATAATTAGTCTTTATTTATGAATATTATTTAAGATTAGTTATGATTACAACGGTCGCTGTGCTTTAAGTATATTTTGATTAATACAGATATTTGCGCTCGTAATTTGCGTGTATGCGTAAATGGCGTCGATCGTTGAGGCTGTGTTCTCTCCTCTCTTTGTTCGACGGCCGCTTCTAGTCTCTCTCTCTGTTACTTCCTCTGTTATCTCTACAGATTCTGTTGCTCTCCCACCAAATCCCACATATATTCTTGATCAGCATCAATAGCCGAGTCGATTGAGCCATGTCTGTCTGTCCGTCTGTCCGTCCGTCCGTCTGTCCGTCCCCTTCAGCGCCTAGTGCTCAAAGACTATAAGAGCTAGAGCAACGATGTTTTGGATACAGACTTCTGTGATATGTCACTGCTACAAAAATATTTCAAAACTTTGCCCCGCCCACTTCCGCCCCCACAAAGGGCGAAAATCTGTGGAATTCACAATTTTAAAGATACGAGAAAACCAAAAACGCAGAATCGTAGAGAATGACCATATCTTTTAGACTGCGGAATGTGAATTAGATCGTATTATTATTATAGCCAGCATCAAGAAAACAATTTCATTTTTTCTCGCCCTGTCTCTCTCTAACACACACGTAGAATAGGCGGCTTTGCTTAGAGTAAAACATTAGCGCCTAATGTCACTAAGTTCAAGTCTTCAAGCAAGCAAGTCGTGTACAACATACAGAGGAACAAAATCGTGAAAAACTCATGTGATACACTATTATTTATTAAATAGAGTGTTTTGTTCACATCATAAACTGTGTACGCATTGAAAGACAACAATTGACGGTGGAAATAATTGAAGATAACGCTACAAAGCCAATTTTAATAAAATACAGTGGAAAAATATTTGTTATTGGTTGTGCTGTGGAAGAAGAATATTTGTTATTGTTCTGAACCACTCTCTGTAAACCAGCATTTGATCTTTCGGAGTCACTGAGAGAATATCGTAGCCATACCCAATAAAGGTTGCAAGCAGTGCAGACAGCAAAGTGATTGTCAACGCATTGTAAAGAGTCGGCAAAGCAGTATTTCAAGCAGTTTAAAGCAGTATTTCAAGCAGCACCGTAACGGAAAAACGTTTTGAACATGGCTCCAGTTTCAAAACGTCTGCGAGAAAAATCTGGAACTGATCTCAAGGGCTCGAAGAGTTCTGAGGAAATACCAGAAAATATTCAGAAAGCCCTGGACAGAATGTTTGCTAAGCAGGCTGAACTAATCACGGCAAATACGTTAAAGTCTGAGGGTGTATTGCAGGCCATAGAGGAAAAGTTCACAGCTATGACCAATCAAATTCTTGGTATGGCAGTAGATGTGAAGAAACTCACTGAACGTGTCCTGCAATTGGAAAAGGCGGGTGAGGTAATCCACGAAATGGAGCAGCAAATTATCAAACTCAAAAATGAGGTACATGGTATGCAAGAAATACGTGCGCAAGTTAGAGATCTAAGCACACAATGTGTTGAGCGCGCCAAAGCGGACATTGCGTGTGATCTCCGTATTCATGGAATACCCTTTGAAGAAGGTGAAATGTTGAAGGTCCGATTCAACAAGATGTGCTTTGCCCTTAACCTAACACCCCTCCCAAGGGTGAAAGACATCTTTAGGATCCGACAGAGAACACACGGAACAGCTGTTGATCCAGTGATAATCCTGCGACTAGAGAGTGTGAGAGAGAAGGCGGCGTTGTTGCAAGCTGTTGGCAACTATCGCAGGGAATCGAAAAAACTGCTATCACTGGACCTAATGGAATTCGACTCACAGGCTGCGTTTTATATTAATGAGCACCTGTCTAAAGAGAATCTGGCTGTTTTCAAAGAGGCTATGAAAATGAAAAAAGGAAAAGCACTATCGGCTGTTTTCACTCGTCGGGCGATCGTGCATGTTAAGAAGCATCCAGCTGGAGAGATTTTTAGAGTGGATAACATGCATGACCTGCAAACATTGCGGGATACTTCCGAGGATGAGCTTGCAGCAGTTGATCCAGGTGCAATTAACAGGCCAGTTGAGACAGACCAGAATAACCTTTTTCGTTAGTAAAACTTCCCTTAGCCATAGTAATATAATGTTGAAGTTTAAGGTTTTATGTTTTTATATAGTTATAATTGATTTGTGTATATTGCGTGTGCTGCTAATATGCTATTTAGTAACTTTTAAATGGTCCATAATATGAATAGCCTTCCAACGAATAGTAGGATATTGATTCGTACGCTGGCTAAACAAAAAGATGGCATAAATATTTGTCATATAAATGCTCAGAGTCTGTATGGTAAGATTGATGAGTTCCGATATATGTTTGAACAATCGAATGTTGATGTAGTTTGTGTTTCGGAAACGTGGTTCATGCCGCATCTATGTGATAATGTTATTTTGTGTACCGGATTTGATCTATACCGATCTGATCGGGAAGGAAATGGTGGGGGTGTTGCTGTATACATAAACAAGAAACTCAAATCCAAATTAATATGCAAGCACCCTCCAGAAAGTGCAATAGAATACCTTTTTATAGAATTATCGGCCTCTAACAGTTCTCTTAAATTACTATTGGGCTGTCTGTACAGACCACACCGCAATACAATCTACCAACAAGTAATTGATGCAATTTCAGACCTATCTATAAGCTATACTGACGTAATTATAATCGGGGATCTAAACAGCAATATACTGAAGGAACGACATATGGAGTCAGCGATGGCATCGTTAGGCTTGCATCTAGTCAATAATAGTAGACCAACACATTTCTCAAACACTGCAAGTACATTATTGGACCTTTGTTTTGTCAATGATAAAGAAAAAATCGTTCTTTATGATCAGTTATCTGTCCCAACATTTTCCAGACACGACCTACTTTTCCTGACTTATGATTTTAATTGTAAAAAGATTGACGACGACATATGGTACCGAAATTTTAAGAGCATTGACATTACCAAACTTAATGACGAATTCAATACATATGACTGGAATATAATATTTGGCATGGATGATGTTAATTCTCAAGTAGAACAACTACGAGCTCACATAACATGTCTTTATGAAAAATTCGTACCACTGCGTAAATTAAAGATTGCACAAAAGAAAAATCCATGGTTCAATCAATGTATTGCACACAATATATCATTAAGGGACAAAGCATATAACAAATGGAAACGCTACAGAACGTCTGTTCAGTATCAAGAATTTAAAACTTTAAGGAAAAAAACCAACCTATTAATACTGACAGCTAAAAAATCTTTTTATTCTGTAAGGTTTCAAAGTGCAATATTAACAAGAAGGACATGGAGGGAGCTCAAAGACTTGGGAATAGGGAAGAGGACAAATAACACCAAAATTGATGTAGACATAGATGAATTAAATAGAAAATTTGTGATAAACGGGGTACCTGAAGTAGCATATAATCATTATCTTGACAATATACCGAATAGTTCCTGTGATAATAACTTTAGCTTCATGTGTGCCAGTCAGTGTGATGTCCTTGAATCTGTGCTTAAAATTAAGTCAAATGCAATCGGACTGGATGAAATACATCCAAAATTTCTAAAAATCTTACTTCCAAAAATATTACCACATGTGACTTATATTTGCAATACTGTCTTAACAAAATCAATATTTCCAAGTACATGGAAGCTTGCGAAAATAACACCGGTCCCTAAAGGAAAAAATGAATATAGACCTATATCAATTCTATCGTTTTTGTCAAAAGTCCTTGAACAATTAATGTCACAACAAATTCAAACTTTTCTAGATAACAATGCACTACTAAGTGACAAACAGTCAGGTTACAGAAGACAAAGAAGCTGTACTACGGCAATAGTAAATATAACGGAAGACATTAGATTAACACAAGATGAAGGAAATGTGACGCTATTAGTACTACTTGACTTCAGTAAAGCATTTGACACGGTTAACCACGAAATCTTATTAAGTAAATTAGTTAACTTTTTCAATTTTAGTAAGGTAGCTATAAAGCTATTAAAATCGTATTTAACGGATAGAAGACAGGTAGTGGTAAGTGGAAGTAGAATTTCTTCAATGATGAGCACTGCACGTGGTGTGCCTCAAGGTTCAGTTCTTGGGCCGCTTTTGTTCTCATTATATGTGAATGACCTGCCAGACGTCCTGTTAAATTGTAAAAGTCATATGTATGCGGATGACGTCCAAATGTATGTCAGTCGTCCATTGAGTAAAATTGATGAGTGTATAAGTGTGTGTAACAGTGATTTGCTCAATGTGAGTAGCTGGGCGAAGCGTAATGGTCTGGCACTTAATCCAGATAAATGTAAATGTGTAATTATATACAAGAAGCAACTAAATACGATGGCCTATCCAAAACTTGAAATTGAAGGAAAACAAATTAATTACGTAGATCAGGTGGAAAACTTAGGATTAACATTTAACAATACGCTTTCTTGGAGTAGCCAAGTAGTGAAAGCTACTGGTAGAACATATAGTCTACTAAGAAAACTCGCACCAACACAAAAATACCTGCCAGATAAACTCAAACTAATGATAGCTAAGACATATTTGACACCCACCTTATTCTATGGTATTGAAATATTTGGAAATTGTGACGCTGAATCTCAAAAAAAACTAAAAGTAACATTTAACAACATTGCCCGCTACATATATAATAAGAGACGAACCGATCATATCTCAATCTTAGCAAGACAAATATTCAAAATGGATTTAAAGACATGGATAGGGTACAGAACAATTATTTTTCTACATCGAATAATCTATACCAGACAGCCGAGCTACTTATATGATAAATTAACCTTTGCTTCATCAAATAGAACGTTGAATCTGGTAACCATAAGGTACAAACTTGCCAATTCAGGAAAACAATTTTTAACAAATGCTATTCGGTTATGGAATGAGTTACCTTTCAATATTAAAAATATTAGTAGAGCAACGCAATTTAGGGATAAACTAGAAAAACACTTGATAAACCCATAAAAAAAAAAATAAATAAATAAATAAATAAATAAAAATAAATAAATAAGTAAATAAAAATAAATAATAAAAATAATAATAATAATAAAAAATAATAATAAAAAAAAAAAATAAATAAATAAATAAAAAAAAAATAAAATAGGAAAAAAATTAGAATTAGTATTAGTATTAATAATACAAATATTAGTCATAATAATAAAAATATTAGTCATACCAAAAATGTTAGAATAAGAAAATCATTCTGCTTAAAGCATACAACTACATACATATGTGAACTCCATGTGACTAGCGCTTTAACATAAAGTAGGAATACTGTTGCGTTAGGAATATATATACAAATAAATACAAATACAGATCTCAGAGACTATAAAAGCTAGTGCAACCAAATTTGGTATCCACAATCCTAATATATCGGACCGAGACGAGTTTGTTTCAAAATTTCGCCACACCCCCTTCCGCCCCCGCAAAGGATGCAAATCTGGGGATATTCACAAATCTCAGAGACTATTAAAGCTAGAGTAACCAAATTTAGTATCCGCACTCCTGTTAGATCTCACTATATCTCCAAATTTCGCCCCACCTCCTTCCGCCCCCACAAAGAACGAAAATCTGTTGCATCCACAATATTGCAGATTTGAGAAAACTAAAAACGCAGAATCATAGATAATGACCATATCTATCAGATTGCTGAATCTGGATCAGATCAGATAAGTTTTATAGCCGAAAGGAACAAATCAATTTGCAGTGGCTACGCAGCGCCCGACGTCACGCACAGACTGATTTTCTGTCTCTCTCGCACGCACTCTTTGTCGTGTCGTTTAATATTAGCGGCGTCTGCCGGAGGAGAGCCATACTGACTTAGTATCGGGTATAACTGTAGAGTTGCGGTGTCCGCAGCAACTCACAACGTTCCCCCTCGTTATACCCGATACTCAAAATGAGTATTGGGGTATATTAGATTTGTGGTAAAAGTGGATGTGTGTAACGTCCAGAAGGAATCGTTTCCGACCCCATAAAGTATATATATTCTTGATCAGCATCAATAGCCGAGTCGATTGAGCCATGTCTGTCTGTCCGTCTGTCCGTCCGTCCGTCTGTCCGTCTGTCCGTCCCCTTCAGCGCCTAATGCTCAAAGACTATAAGAGATAGAGCAACGATGTTTTGGATCCAGACTTCTGTGATATGTCACTGCTACAAAAATATTTCAAAACTTTGCCCCGCCCACTTCCAACCCCACAAAGGGCGAAAATCTGTGGAATTCACAATTTTAAAGATACGAGAAAACCAAAAACGCAGAATCGTAGAGAATGACCATATCTTTTAGACTGCGGAATATGAATTAGATCGTATTATTATTATAGCCAGCATCAAGAAAACAATTTCATTTTTTCTCGCCCTGTCTCTCTCTAACACACACGTAGAATAGGCGGCTTTGCTTAGAGTAAAACATTAGCGCCTAGATCTCAGAGACTATAAAAGCTAGTGGAACCAAATTTGGTATCCACAATCCTAATATATCGGACCGAGACGAGTTTGTTTCAAAATTTCGCCACACCCCCTTCCGCCCCCGCAAAGGATGCAAATCTGGGGATATTCACAAATCTCAGAGACTATTAAAGCTAGAGTAACCAAATTTAGTATCCGCACTCCTGTTAGATCTCACTATAAAACGTATATCTCAAAATTTCGCCCCCACCTCCTTCCGCCCCCACAAAGATCGAAAATCTGTTGCATCCACAATATTGCAGATTTAAGTAAACTAAAAACGCACAATCATAGATAACTGATTTAGTTCGGATCATTTTTGTAGCCTAAATCAACAAATCAATTTGCAGTGGCTACGCAGCGCCCGACGTCACGTTCAGTCCAGTCACAACATGCCCCCTCGTTTTTATACCCGATACTCAAAATGAGTATTGGGGTATATTAGATTTGTGGTGAAAGTGGATGTGTGTAACGTCCAGAAGGAATCGTTTCCGACCCTATAAAGTATATATATTCTTGATCAGCATCAATACCCGAGTCGATTGAGCCCTGTCTGTCTGTCCGTCCGTCCGTCTGTCCGTCTGTCCGTCCCCTTCAGCGCCTAATGCTCAAAGACTATAAGAGCTAGAGCAACGATGTTTTGGATCCAGACTTCTGTGATATGTCACTGCCACAAAAATATTTCAAAACTTTGCCCCGCCCACTTCCGCCCCCACAAAGGGCGAAAATCTGTGGCATCCACAATTTCGACGATACGAGAAAACTAAAAACGCAGAATCGTAGAAGATGACTATATCTTACAGAGTGCAAAATCTGAACCAGATCGTATAATTATTACAGCCAGAATCACGAAAACAATTTCACTCTTTCTCGCTCTGTCTCACTCTAACACACAGGTTTCATGGTCGGTTTTGCCAATTGCAAAATATGAGTTCAAGGATCTCAGAACCTATAAAAGCCAGAGCAACCAAATTTGGTATCCACACTCCTGTGATATCGGACCTTGACCGTTTCCTGTCCAAATTTCGCCACACCCCCTTCCGCCCCCGCAAAGGACGAAAATCTGAGGCAACCACAAATCTCAAAGACTATTAAGGCTAGAGTAACCAAATTTGGTACACACACTCCTTTAAGATGTCACTATAAAACGTATATCTCAGAATTTCGCCCCACCCCCATCCGCCCCCACAAAGGACGAAAATCTGTTGCATCCACAATATTGCAGATTTGAGAAAACTAAAAACGCAGAATCATAGATAATGACCATATCTATTAGATTGCTGAATCTGGATCAGATCAGATCATTTTTACAGCCAAAAGGAACAAATCAATTTGCAGTGGCTACGCAGCGTCCGACGTCACGCTCAGACTGATTTTCTGTCTCTCTCGCACGCACTCTTTGTCGTGTCGTTAAATATTAGCGGCGTCTGCCGGAGGAGAGCCATACTGACTTAGTATCGGGTATAACCGTAGAGTTGCGGTGTCCGCAGCAACTCACAACGTTCCCCCTCGTTTTTTTTGGTTTCTCGTATCTTTGAAATTGTGGATGCCACAGATTGTCGTTCTTTGTGTGGGCGGAAGGGGGCGGGGCGAAGTTTTGAAATATACTTGTAACAGTGACATATTATAGAAGTCTGGATACAACATGACGTTGCTCTGGCTCTTATAGTCTCTGAGCACTAGGCGCTCATAGGGACGAACTGACGGACAGTCGAACAGAGTATCGGGTATAAAAATCCAGAATTCTCGCTTTCCACAATTCACAAATTTTTCCTGCATTTGGTCTTAAGAAAAAGGCAAAAAATGCGCAATCGGCAGCACTGGATGGAAGAGAGCAATACTGACTATGTTTCGGGGATAAATATAGATTTTCGGTCGCAGCAGCAACTCAGAACGCTCCCCCTAGTTTTTTTTTCTTGATCTAGAGTGCCTGGGGATTAAATGTCAAAGTTAACAATCTTTTGTGATCGGACTTTCGTCATTATTATCGTCAGACTTTTGTGTAAATGATCATACAGTACGGGTCTAAGAAATAAAAGTATTCGTCCAATATTTTACTCAAATCTGCGTAAGTGAGCGAAGCGAGTTAGCCGGCAATTGAAGTACGAGAAAAGTGGTTGTGCAAGGGTTAGTGCAAAAAAATAAGTATATTTAGATTAAAAAGAAGAAAAGCTAGATGGCTACATTAACAGTGAACACGATTGGACCTAAGGATCGATCATGTAGATCAATTAATCAAGAATCTACATGCAAACAAAATTTCGCGGTTGTACATGAGGTATAAGAAAATTCATATTCAGATGAAACGAGGGGGAACGTTGTGAGTTGCTGCGGACACCGCAACTCTAGAGTTATACCCGATACTAAGTCAGTATGGCTCTCCTCCGGCAGACGCCGCTAATATTTAACGACACGACAAAGAGTGCGTGCGAGAGAGACAGAAAATCAGTCTGAGCGTGACGTCGGGCGCTGCGTAGCCACTGCAAATTGATTTGTTCCTTTTGGCTATAAAAATTATCTGATCTGGTCCAGATTCAGCAATCTAATAGATATGGTCATTATCTATGATTCTGCGTTTTTAGTTTTCTCAAATCTGCAATATTGTGGATGCAACAGATTTTCGTCCTTTGTGGGGGCGGATGGGGGTGGGGCGAAATTCTGAGATATACGTTTTATAGTGACATCTTAAAGGAGTGTGTGTACCAAATTTGGTTACTCTAGCCTTAATAGTCTTTGAGATTTGTGGTTGCCTCAGATTTTCGTCCTTTGCGGGGGCGGAAGGGGGTGTGGCGAAATTTGGACAAGAAACGGTCAAGGTCCGATATCACAGGAGTGTGGATACCAAATTTGGTTGCTCTGGCTTTTATAGGTTCTGAGATCCTTGAACTCATATTTTGCAATTGGCAAAACCGACCATGAAACCTGTGTGTTAGAGTGAGACAGAGCGAGAAAGAGTGAAATTGTTTTCGTGATTCTGGCTGTAATAATTATACGATCTGGTTCAGATTTTGCACTCTGTAAGATATAGTCATCTTCTACGATTCTGCGTTTTTAGTTTTCTCGTATCGTCGAAATTGTGGATGCCACAGATTTTCGCCCTTTGTGGGGGCGGAAGTGGGCGGGGCAAAGTTTTGAAATATTTTTGGAGCAGTGACATATCACAGAAGTCTGGATCCAAAACATCGTTGTTCTAGCTCTTATAGTCTTTGAGCATTAGGCGCTGAAGGGGACGGACAGACGGACAGACGGACAGACGGACGGACGGACAGACAGACAGGGCTCAATCGACTCGGCTATTGATGCTGATCAAGAATATATATACTTTATAGGGTCGGAAACGATTCCTTCTGGACGTTACACACATCCACTTTTACCACAAATCTAATATACCCCAATACTCATTTTGAGTATCGGGTATAAAAATGAAATACTTTCAATAAGGTTGACTTTTGATTCAGGGAATTTAAAACTTTCTGAAATTCAATGAAAAAAAAAACCATATCCGACCGCCATATAATTTCTGCATATAAATTCTTGTTAAGTAAATAAAAAAAAAAATACCAAGCATTCAACTTTTTTAGCTTGCTCAAGAATGGCCAATTTTCAAGTACTGATGTCCAACTCCTTGACTGAGGATCGGGCCGGACCAAGTTTTGCTAAACAACAACAACAGCAGCAGCAAGAGGTCGAACAGGCGCTCCAGGCCCCAGCCCAAGTAGTCCCACAACAATAATGGTTACTGCCTGCCAGATGCCAATTCTTCTGTTAACAGTTTAAGCGCCGTTCACAGTAAGGCCAATCCCATGAAGATCGGGTGGAAATTTGGCTGCCTGGGTGCGGGCTTTTGCTTGGGCATCGACGAGGACATCGTTGTTGCCGATTCGAAAAATCACCGAATCGCTGTATACGCCAAAATGGGGGCCCTGATGTTCCAGTTTGGCGATGCCGGCAAGCGGAACGGCCAGCTTTTTTATCCCCGCAAAGTGGCTGTCTTCCAACACAATGGAAATTTCGTTGCCTGCGATCGCGGCAATGGACGCTCTCGCATGCAGATCTTCTCTAAGTGCGTCACATATATGTTCAAGATTTCCATCAGGTTTATGGATATTGTGACCGGGTTGGCTGTCACCGCCAAGGGTCATATTGTGGCCGTCGATAGTGTCTCGCCGACTGTCTTTGTTATATCCGAGGAGGGTATGCTGTTGCACGGGTTCGACTGCAGTGTCTTTGTGCGTGAACCCTCGGACATAGCCATACGCCACAATGTTTTCTACCTTTGCGATATGAAGGCTCATGGCGTGGCCGTTTTCAAGGACAGTGGCGAATTCCTCTATCGCATTGGCAACGAGAGGGTATCCTGCTACCCCACGGGCATTGATATATTCAGTGCTGGGGATTTGCTCATTGGGGATACCCATGGATATCGCTTCCATGTGACCTACTACGGGAGCGACGGTGTTTTCAAGTCGGTCATCGAGTTTCCTCATCTGAATGTTTCACGTTGCTGCGGCTTGAAGATCACATCCGAAGGTTATGTGGTCACTCTGGCCAAGAATAACCATCAAGTTCTTGTGATGGATCTGCTGTATGTCTAGTGATTATAAGATAACACCCTGTTGTGTCCGGGATCGTGAGAATTGCGGATAAACACACAATCGCTTATCTTCATCGGTACTTAGGAGTTGGTTACGTTTTATTTCCTATTTGCAAAAGGAGTTTAATACATTTTATTCTTATATGTATCTACGCACGCTTCGTCTTTTATCCCCGCTCTTTTATCGACTGCTCAAACTAATGTTAATGTATTGTGACCATTTTTCTTCTTGTCTTTTCATAGTGTGATCATTTTTCTTCTCTTTTTTTCGTTATGTAGGGTATGTAAAACCAAAGACTATACAATACCAAGATGTTGCATGAGCGACCAAAAAGCTGTTCTATGGCGGGAATTTATCTAAAGCACTCATAAATTTTTTTTAATATTTCGGCTGAGTCCCCACTGTGCCGCGCCAAAGACATCAGCGACCACGCTGCCCTACGGTTTCGGCACGCAGACGATTCATATTTTGTTTTTGTATTCTTTCTCTTGAGACACACCGACTCGACGCTGACCGATTCATTTACGAAGCCGAGTAGCATTTCGGAGGCGAAGGTAGCGTAAAAGAGAATTGAAGTAATAGCCC
The DNA here is from genome assembly GCF_003286085.1 of Drosophila persimilis. Classification (NCBI taxonomy): domain Eukaryota; kingdom Metazoa; phylum Arthropoda; class Insecta; order Diptera; family Drosophilidae; genus Drosophila; species Drosophila persimilis. The sequence goes on from NW_020825409.1 coordinate 52,870, forward strand.
CGCGCGCCCGTAAAATGAAGCGTGAAACGAAAATTGAAAAAGAATTTGTTCCTCATGCAACATCTTGGTATTGTATAGTCTTTGGTAAAACTAAGTATATATAAGCTAATTTTTCTCAACAACGTCTAGCTTTGCCAGCATAGAGGTTGGGCGGTGTAGAACTCCAGTCGTCGTCTTTACAGTGGCTGAGCGAACCTGTCCGTCGTCCAGGCCTGACTGCTAGAAGAACACACTTTTTCCTTTGAGATCGATGAAGATTCTTATTACAGATAAGAGCAATGTCCATTTCAGCGAGTGGTGGCACTGGGTGATGCCACTTTGTCCGTCTGCATAGGTCTGGTAGGTACTCATTGAGCCACTTGTTCCAAAATGAGTGTGAGTTCTGCTGAGCGATGCGCCATTCCTTTCGAGTTGGCTGGTACTTCTCCTCTTGTGGATGTGGTGTCTGGCTGGAATTGGGAGAACCTAAAAGAAAGTGATTTGGGGTTATCGGATCGTCTGTGGGGTTATCCAGAGCAATGTGTGTAAGCGGTCTGGAATTTACTATGTTACACAGGCTACACAGTATGTCTTCTGTCAGTTTTTTGTCATGCAGTGCGTGTCCTATGGCTCTCTTCACACTTCGTACCAATAATTCCCAGCCCCCACCTGCGGGCAATTAAACAGCCATTCGAATTGCTTGGTTGACAAGACGTTCGCTATTCTAATGTGATCGAGGTCCTGCAATTCTCTTTCCAATTCATGTTCAGCTCCCACCAAATTGGTACCACTGTCAGATCGGATTCTTACTGGTCTTTACGGCGCCGCGCCATGAAGTTATGCAATACTCGAAGACACGTATCTGTTGTCAGGTCCCTGGGAATTTCCAAATGAATTGCTCTTATTGTAAGGCATGTAAATATGCATATCCAGCGTTTCTCGGTACTCCTTGCTCTTACAACCAGAAACGGTCCCATGTAGTCGATTCCAACATATGAGAATGGGCATACGTGCGGAGAGAGTCGGTCCTTAGGAAGTTGTACCATTAATGGCGTTTTTGGTGAAGCTCTCTGGATTTTACAAGTCATACAATTTCTAGCTGCACGGCGAACCTCCAGTCTCCAACCTGTCCAGTCCATAGCAACATCCTGTACATTGCGGATCACTATGAGTACAGCTTCTTTAATTTCAGCTACATCAAGGTAGACTTTTCGTTTGGTCTTACGATCACACATCCTGTAGACCCAAGCGACAGCACGCATCAGCCTTGTAAATGAAGATAACCCTTCCAGCAACTCCCTGAATACGATATTGACAGATCCATCTGAAGACATCTCATTTATTGATAACGTAAACTTGCATCTTACTTCCAGTTCCGTGTCACCAACGTCTGAAGTTCCTAGATTCCATAGACTTGCGTCCTCTTGAAGGAATTGAGGGTCTCTCAACCCGGAGGTTTCTCGAGTTCCAGATCTGAGTTTGGTGCCAAAGTCTGCCGGGTTATCCTTAGTAGGCACCCAATGCCAATCTTCCAACCTTGTTGCCTCGAAGTATCTCGTCAATTATGTGTCCTACATATCGCTTATATTTTTTGTGATCTGATTTAATCCATGCTAAGACAGTCTTGGAGTCGGACCACATGTGGTCACATTTGGGTTTGACGTCGTGACCCTCAAGACCTCATATCTTTTAGACTGCAGAATCTGAATCGGATCGTATCATTATTATAGCCAGCATCACGAAAACGCCACACCCCATTCCACCCCCGCAAAGGACGTAAATCTGGGGCATCCACAAATCTCAGACTATTAAGGCTAGAGTATTCAAATTAGGTATCCACACTCCTTTTAGATCTCACTATAAAAAGTATATCTCAAAATTTCGCCCCACCCCCTTTCGCACCCACAAAGGACGAAAATCTGTTGCATCCACAATATTGCAGATTCGAGAAAACTAAAAACGCACAATCATAGATAACTGATTTAGTTCGGATCATTTTTGTAGCCTAAATCAACAAATCAATTTGCAGTGGCTACGCAGCGCCCGACGTCACGTTCAGTCCAGTCACAACATGCCCCCTCGTTTTTTTTTTTGGTTTCTCGTATCTTTGAAATTGTGGATGCCACAGATTGTCGTTCTTTGTGTGGGCGGAAGGGGGCGGGGCGAAGTTTTGAAATATACTTGTAACAGTGACATATTATAGAAGTCTGGATACAACATGACGTTGCTCTGGCTCTTATAGTCTCTGAGCACTAGGCGCTCATAGGGACGAACTGACGGACAGTCGAACAGAGTATCGGGTATAAAAATCCAGAATTCTCGCTTTCCACAATTCACAAATTTTTCCTGCATTTGGTCTTAAGAAAAAGGCAAAAAATTCGCAATCGGCAGCACTGGATGGAAGAGAGCAATACTGACTATGTTTCGGGGATAAATATAGATTTTCGGTCGCAGCAGCAACTCAGAACGCTCCCCCTAGTTTTTTTTTCTTGATCTAGAGTGCCTGGGGATTAAATGTCAAAGTTAACAATCTTTTGTGATCGGACTTTCGTCATTATTATCGTCAGACTTTTGTGTAAATGATCATACAGTACGGGTCTAAGAAATAAAAGTATTCGTCCAATATTTTACTCAAATCTGCGTAAGTGAGCGAAGCGAGTTAGCCGGCAATTGAAGTACGAGAAAAGTGGTTGTGCAAGGGTTAGTGCAAAAAAATAAGTATATTTAGATTAAAAAGAAGAAAAGCTAGATGGCTACATTAACAGTGAACACGATTGGACCTAAGGATCGATTATGTAGATCAATTAATCAAGAATCTACATGCAAACAAAATTTCGCGGTTGTACATGAGGTATAAGAAAATTCATATTCAGATGAAAAAATGAAATACTTTCAATAAGGTTGACTTTTGATTCAGGGAATTTAAAACTTTCTGAAATTCAATGAAAAAAAAAACCATATCCGACCGCCATATAATTTCTGCATATAAATTCTTGTTAAGTAAATAAAAAAAAAAATACCAAGCATTCAACTTTTTTAGCTTGCTCAAGAATGGCCAATTTTCAAGTACTGATGTCCAACTCCTTGACTGAAGATCGGGCCGGACCAAGTTTTGCTAAACAACAACAACAGCAGCAGCAAGAGGTCGAACAGGCGCTCCAGGCCCCAGCCCAAGTAGTCCCACAACAATAATGGTTACTGCCTGCCAGATGCCAATTCTTCTGTTAACAGTTTAAGCGCCGTTCACAGTAAGGCCACTCTCATGAAGATCGGGTGGAAATTTGGCTGCCTGGGTGCGGGCTTTTGCTTGGGCATCGACGACGATATCGTTGTTGCCGATTCGAAAAATCACCGAATCGCTGTATACGCCAAAATGGAGGCCCTGAAGTTCCAGTTTGGCGATGCCGGCAAGCGGAACGGCCAGCTTTTTTATCCCCGCAAAGTGGCTGTCTTCCAACACAATGGAAATTTCGTTGCCTGCGATCGCGGCAATGGACGCTCTCGCATGCAGATCTTCTCTAAGTGCGGCACATATATGTTCAAGATTTCCATCAGGTTTATGGATATTGTGACCGGGTTGGCTGTCACCGCCAAGGGTCATATTGTGGCCGTCGATAGTGTCTCGCCGACTGTCTTTGTTATATCCGAGGAGGGTATGCTGTTGCACGGGTTCGACTGCAGTGTCTTTGTGCGTGAACCCTCGGACATAGCCATACGCGACAATGTTTTCTACCTTTGCGATATGAAGGCTCATGGCGTGGCCGTTTTCAAGGACAGTGGCGAATTCCTCTATAGCATTGGCAACGAGAGGGTATCCTGCTACCCCACGGGCATTGATATATTCAGTGCTGGGGATTTGCTCATTGGGGATACCCATGGATATCGCTTCCATGTGACCTACTACGGGAGCGACGGTGTTTTCAAGTCGGTCATCGAGTTTCCTCAACTGAATGTTTCACGTTGCTGCGGCTTGAAGATCACATCCGAAGGTTATGTGGTCACTCTGGCCAAGAATAACCATCAAGTTCTTGTGATGGATCTGCTGTATGTCTAGTGATTATAAGATAACACCCTGTTGTGTCCGGGATCGTGAGAATTGCGGATAAACACACAATCGCTTATCTTCATCGGTACTTAGGAGTTGGTTACGTTTTATTTCCTATTTGCAAAAGGAGTTTAATACATTTTATTCTTATATGTATCTACGCACGCTTCGTCTTTTATCCCCGCTCTTTTATCGACTGCTCAAACTAATGTTAATGTATTGTGACCATTTTTCATCTTGTCTTTTCATAGTGTGATCATTTTTCTTCTCTTTTTTTCGTTATGTAGGGTATGTAAAACCAAAGACTATACAATACCAAGATGTTGCATGAGCGACCAAAAAGCTGTTCTATGGCGGGAATTTATCTAAAGCACTCATAAATTTTTTTTAATATTTCGGCTGAGTCCCCACTGTGCCGCGCCAAAGACATCAGCGACCACGCTGCCCTACGGTTTCGGCACGCAGACGATTCATATTTTGTTTTTGTATTCTTTCTCTTGAGACACACCGACTCGACGCTGACCGATTCATTTACGAAGCCGAGTAGCATTTCGGAGGCGAAGGTAGCGTAAAAGAGAATTGAAGTAATAGCCCCGCGCGCCCGTAAAACGAAGCGTGAAACGAAAATTGAAAAAGAATTTGTTCCTCATGCAACATCTTGGTATTGTATAGTCTTTGGTAAAACTAAGTATATATAAGCTAATTTTTCTCAACAACGTCTAGCTTTGCCAGCATAGAGGTTGGGCGGTGTAGAACTCCAGCCGTCGTCTTTACAGTGGCTGAGCGAACCTGTCCGTCGTCCAGGCCTGACTGCTAGAAGAACTCACTTTTTCCTTTGAGATCGATGAAGATTCTTATTACAGATAAGAGCAATGTCCATTTCAGCGAGTGGTGGCACTGGGTGATGCCACTTTGTCCGTCTGCATAGGTCTGGTAGGTACTCATTGAGCCACTTGTTCCAAAATGAGTGTGAGTTCTGCTGAGCGATGCGCCATTCCTTTCGAGTTGGCTGGTACTTCTCCTCTTGTGGATGTGGTGTCTGGCTGGAATTGGGAGAACCTAAAAGAAAGTGATTTGGGGTTATCGGATCGTCTGTGGGGTTATCCAGAGCAATGTGTGTAAGCGGTCTGGAATTTACTATGTTACACAGGCTACACAGTATGTCTTCTGTCAGTTTTTTGTCATGCAGTGCGTGTCCTATGGCTCTCTTCACACTTCGTACCAATAATTCCCAGCCCCCACCTGCGGGCAATTAAACAGCCATTCGAATTGCTTGGTTGACAAGACGTTCGCTATTCTAATGTGATCGAGGTCCTGCAATTCTCTTTCCAATTCATGTTCAGCTCCCACCAAATTGGTACCACTGTCAGATCGGATTCTTACTGGTCTTTACGGCGCCGCGCCATGAAGTTATGCAATACTCGAAGACACGTATCTGTTGTCAGGTCCCTGGGAATTTCCAAATGAATTGCTCTTATTGTAAGGCATGTAAATATGCATATCCAGCGTTTCTCGGTACTCCTTGCTCTTACAACCAGAAACGGTCCCATGTAGTCGATTCCAACATATGAGAATGGGCATACGTGCGGAGAGAGTCGGTCCTTAGGAAGTTGTACCATTAATGGCGTTTTTGGTGAAGCTCTCTGGATTTTACAAGTCATACAATTTCTAGCTGCACGGCGAACCTCCAGTCTCCAACCTGTCCAGTCCATAGCAACATCCTGTACATTGCGGATCACTATGAGTACAGCTTCTTTAATTTCAGCTACATCAAGGTAGACTTTTCGTTTGGTCTTACGATCACACATCCTGTAGACCCAAGCGACAGCACGCATCAGCCTTGTAAATGAAGATAACCCTTCCAGCAACTCCCTGAATACGATATTGACAGATCCATCTGAAGACATCTCATTTATTGATAACGTAAACTTGCATCTTACTTCCAGTTCCGTGTCACCAACGTCTGAAGTTCCTAGATTCCATAGACTTGCGTCCTCTTGAAGGAATTGAGGGTCTCTCAACCCGGAGGTTTCTCGAGTTCCAGATCTGAGTTTGGTGCCAAAGTCTGCCGGGTTATCCTTAGTAGGCACCCAATGCCAATCTTCCAACCTTGTTGCCTCGAAGTATCTCGTCAATTATGTGTCCTACATATCGCTTATATTTTTTGTGATCTGATTTAATCCATGCTAGGACAGTCTTGGAGTCGGACCACATGTGGTCACATTTGGGTTTGATGTCGTGACCCTCAAGACCTCATATCTTTTAGACTGCAGAATCTGAATCGGATCGTATCATTATTATAGCCAGCATCACGAAAACGCCACACCCCCTTCCACCCCCGCAAAGGACGTAAATCTGGGGCATCCACAAATCTCAGACTATTAAGGCTAGAGTATTCAAATTAGGTATCCACACTCCTTTTAGATCTCACTATAAAAAGTATATCTCAAAATTTCGCCCCACCCCCTTTCGCACCCACAAAGGACGAAAATCTGTTGCATCCACAATATTGCAGATTCGAGAAAACTAAAAACGCACAATCACAGATAACTGATTTAGTTCGGATCATTTTTGTAGCCTAAATCAACAAATCAATTTGCAGTGGCTACGCAGCGCCCGACGTCACGTTCAGTCCAGTCACAACATGCCCCCTCGTTTTTTTTTTTGGTTTCTCGTATCTTTGAAATTGTGGATGCCACAATAGAAGTCTGGATACAACATGACGTTGCTCTGGCTCTTATAGTCTCTGAGCACTAGGCGCTCATAGGGACGAACTGACGGACAGTCGAACAGAGTATCGGGTATAAAAATCCAGAATTCTCGCTTTCCACAATTCACAAATTTTTCCTGCATTTGGTCTTAAGAAAAAGGCAAAAAATGCGCAATCGGCAGCACTGGATGGAAGAGAGCAATACTGACTATGTTTCGGGGATAAATATAGATTTTCGGTCGCAGCAGCAACTCAGAACGCTCCCCCTAGTTTTTATACCCGATACTCAAAATGAGTATTGGGGTATATTAGATTTGTGGTAAAAGTGGATGTGTGTAACGTCCAGAAGGAATCGTTTCCGACCCTATAAAGTATATATATTCTTGATCAGCATCAATAGCCGAGTCGATTGAGCCCTGTCTGTCTGTCCGTCCGTCCGTCTGTCCGTCCCCTTCAGCGCCTAATGCTCAAAGACTATAAGAGCTAGAGCAACGATGTTTTGGATCCAGACTTCTGTGATATGTCACTGCTCCAAAAATATTTCAAAACTTTGCCCCGCCCACTTCCGCAGCCACAAAGGGCGAAAATCTGTGGCATCCACAATTTCGACGATACGAGAAAACTAAAAACGCAGAATCGTAGAAGATGACTATATCTTCTAGAGTGCAAAATCTGAACCAGATCGTATAATTATTACAGCCAGAATCACGAAAACAATTTCACTCTTTCTCGCTCTGTCTCACTCTAACACACAGGTTTCATGGTCGGTTTTGCCAATTGCAAAATATGAGTTCAAGGATCTCAGAACCTATAAAAGCCAGAGCAACCAAATTTGGTATCCACACTCCTGTGATATCGGACCTTGACCGTTTCCTGTCCAAATTTCGCCACACCCCCTTCCGCCCCCGCAAAGGACGAAAATCTGAGGCAACCACAAATCTCAGAGACTATTAAGGCTAGAGTAACCAAATTTGGTGCACACACTCCTTTAAGATGTCACTATAAAACGTATATCTCAGAATTTCGCCCCACCCCCATCCGCCCCCACAAAGGACGAAAATCTGTTGCATCCACAATATTGCAGATTTGAGAAAACTAAAAACGCAGAATCATAGATAATGACCATATCTATTAGATTGCTGAATCTGGATCAGATCAGACCATTTTTTTAGCCAAAAGAAACAAATCAATTTGCAGTGGCTACGAAGCGCCCGACGTCACGCTCAGACTGATTTTCTGTCTCTCTCGCACGCACTCTTTGTCGTGTCGTTAAATATTAGCGGCGTCTGCCGGAGGAGAGCCATACTGACTTAGTATCGGGTATAACCTTAGAGTTGCGGTGTCCGCAGCAACTCACAACGTTCCCCCTCGTTTTTTCTTGATCTAGAGTGCCTGGGGATTAAATGTCAAAGTTAACAATCTTTTGTGATCGGACTTTCGTCATTATTATCGTCAGACTTTTGTGTAAATGATCATACAGTACGGGTCTAAGAAATAAAAGTATTCGTCCAATATTTTACTCAAATCTGCGTAAGTGAGCGAAGCGAGTTAGCCGGCAATTGAAGTACGAGAAAAGTGGTTGTGCAAGGGTTAGTGCAAAAAAATAAGTATATTTAGATTAAAAAGAAGAAAAGCTAGATGGCTACATTAACAGTGAACACGATTGGACCTAAGGATCGATTATGTAGATCAATTAATCAAGAATCTACATGCAAACAAAATTTCGCGGTTGTACATGAGGTATAAGAAAATTCATATTCAGATGAAAAAATGAAATACTTTCAATAAGGTTGACTTTTGATTCAGGGAATTTAAAACTTTCTGAAATTCAATGAAAAAAAAAACCATATCCGACCCGCCATATAATTTCTGCATATAAATTCTTGTTAAGTAAATAAAAAAAAAAATACCAAGCATTCAACTTTTTTAGCTTGCTCAAGAATGGCCAATTTTCAAGTACTGATGTCCAACTCCTTGACTGAGGATCGGGCCGGACCAAGTTTTGCTAAACAACAACAACAGCAGCAGCAAGAGGTCGAACAGGCGCTCCAGGCCCCAGCCCAAGTAGTCCCACAACAATAATGGTTACTGCCTGCCAGATGCCAATTCTTCTGTTAACAGTTTAAGCGCCGTTCACAGTAAGGCCACTCCCATGAAGATCGGGTGGAAATTTGGCTGCCTGGGTGCGGGCTTTTGCTTGGGCATCGACGAGGACATCATTGTTGCCGATTCGAAAAATCACCGAATCGCTGTATACGCCAAAATGGGAGCCCTGAAGTTCCAGTTTGGCGATGCCGGCAAGCGGAACGGCCAGCTTTTTTATCTCCGCAAAGTGGCTGTCTTCCAACACAATGGAAATTTCGTTGTCTGCGATCGCGGCAATGGACGCTCTCGCATGCAGATCTTCTCTAGGTGCGGCACATATATGTTCAAGATTTCCATCAGGTTTATGGATATTGTGACCGGGTTGGCTGTCAGCACCAAGGGTCATATTGTGGCCGTCGATAGTGTCTCGCCGACTGTCTTTGTTATATCCGAGGAGGGTATGCTGTTGCACTGGTTCGACTGCAGTGTCTTTGTGCGTGAACCCTCGGACATAGCCATACGCGACAATGTTTTCTACCTTTGCGATATGAAGGCTCATGGCGTGACCGTTTTCAAGGACAGTGGCGAATTCCTCTATCGCATTGGCAACGAGAGGGTATCCTGCTACCCCACGGACATTGATATATCCAGTGCTGGGGATTTGCTCATTGGGGATACCCATGGATATAGCTTCCATGTGACCTGCTACGGGAGCGACGGTGTTTTCAAGTCGGTCTTCGAGTTTCCTCAACTGAATGTTCACGTTGCTGCGGCCTTGAAGATCACATCCGAAGGTTATGTGGTCACTCTGGCCAAGAATAACCATCAAGTTCTTGTGATGGATCTGCTGTATGTCTAGTGATTATAAGATAACACCCTGTTGTGTCCGGGATCGTGAGAATTGCGGATAAACACACAATCGCTTATCTTCATCGGTACTTAGGCGTTGGTTGCGTTTTATTTCCTATTTGCAAAAGGAGGTTAATACATTTTATTCTTATATGTATCTACGCACGCTTCGTCTTTTCTCCCCCGCTCTGTTATCGACTTGCTCAAAACTAATGTTACCTTCTTGTCTTTTCATAGTGTGATAATTTTTCTTCTCTTTTTCGTTATGTAGGGTATGTAAAACTATGTATATATAAGCTAATTTTCTCAACAACGTCTAGCTTGCCAGCATATAGGTTGGGCGGTGTAGAACTCCAGCCGTCGTGGCGTGCAGGCGTGACTGCTAGAATAACTCCCTTTTTCCATTGAGATCGATGAAGATTCTTATTACAGATAAGAGCAATGTCCATTTCACAGCGAGTGGTTGCACTGGGTGATGCCACTTTGTCCGTTTGCATAGGTCTGGTAGGTACTCAGTGAGCCACTTGTTCAAAATGAGTGTGAGTTCTGCTGAGCGATGCGCCATTCCTTTCGAGTTGGCTGGTACTTCTCCTCTTGTGGATGTGGTGTCTGGCTGGAATTGGGAGAACCTAAAAGAAAGTGATTAGGGGTTATCGGATCGTCTGTGGGGTTATCCAGAGCAATGTGTGTATGCGGTATGGAATTTACTTTGTTTTCAGCGTTACACATTAGGCTACACAGTATGTCTTCTGTCAGTTTTTGTCATGCAGTGCGTGTCCTATGGCTCTCTTCACACTTCGTACCAATAATTCCCAGCCCCCACCTGCGGGCAATTAAACAGCCATTCGATCTGCTTGATTGACAAGTCGTTCGCTATTCTATGGTGATCGAGGTCCTGCAATTCTCTTTCCAATTCATGTTCAGCTCCCACCAAATTGGTACCACTGTCAGATTGGATTCTTACTGGTCTTTACGGGCGCCGCGCCATGAAGCTATGCAATACTCGAAGACACGTATCTGTTGTCAGGTCCCTGGGAATTTCCAAATGAATTGCTCTTATTGTAAGGCATGTAAATATGCATATCCAGCGTTTCTCGGTACTCCTTGCTCTTACAACCAGAAACGGTCCCATGTAGTCGATTCC